>NC_083412.1:103262009-103447009 GCF_020745735.1 Hemiscyllium ocellatum
TGCCTGTGATTCTTTGTCGCCTTCTCTCTCTCTGGGTTTTACACTCTGCCTGTCACTCTCTATACATCTGTCTGCGTCCCTCAAGGTTTCAGTCTCTGTCTGCCTTTGTCTCTTCATGTCTCTGTCTCTCCCTGGGGGTGGGGGCTTCAATCGCGGTCTGCCTGCGTCTCTGTATCCCTCAGCCTCTCCCTCAGGACTTCAATCTTTCTGCCTGCGTTTGTCTATGCTTTCTCTCTCATTGGCAGTTTCACTCTGTCTCTTCCCACCCCTGCCCCGGATTTTCAACAAACGTCTGTCTCTGTATCTCCATCACTCTGTCTCTCTGTCTTTCTATCCCTCTGTCTCTTTCTCTGGGGGTTTGAGTCTGTCTGACTTTGCCTCTCTGTTCCTCTGTCTCTTTCCATGGGGGCTAATTTGGACTCAGCGCTGGGTTGGTTGAGGGGGTGGTGGTGCAGGTGGAGGGATGAATATTTATTGCAGTGGTTAAGGTCCTGGGAAATGTGACTGAACAAAGAGTCCTTGGAGGAGAAAGTGAGGATTGCGGATGCTGGAGATAAGAGTCGAGAGTATGGTGCTGAAAAGCACAGCAGATCAGGCAACATCCAAGGAGCAGGAGAATCGACATTTTGGGCATAAGCCCTTCATCAGGAATGAGGCTTGTGGGCCAAGGGGACTGAGAGATAAATGGAGGTGGGGTGGGGTTGGGGTATAACGTAGCTGAGAATGTGATTGGTAGATGAAGGTGGGGTGATGTGATAAGTCAGAGGGGAGGGTGAAGCAGAAAGTTGTGAAGGAAGATGGACAGGTAGAACTGTTGAAGAGGGGGTTCCCAGTTGGAAGGTTGGGACTGGGATAAGGTGGGGGAGGGGAAATGTGGAATCTGGTGAAATCCACATAAATTCTGTGTGGTTGCAGGGTCCCAAATGGAAGATGAGGCGTTCTTCCTCCAGGTGTCATGTGGTTAGGGTTTGGCAATGGAGGAGGCCCAGGATCTGTATGCCCTTCACAGAGTGGGAGGGGGAATAGAGGTGTTCAGCCCCAGGGTGGTGGGATTGCTCTCTGAAACAATCTGCAAGTTAATGCCCTGTCTCCCCAATGTAGAGGAGACCACAGTGGTTACAACGGATACAGTAGATGATGCTTGTAGAAGTACAGGTACATTTTTGTCAGATGTGGAAGGATTCTTTGGGGCCTTGGATGGAGGAGACGGGGGGAGGTGTCGGCCAGGGTTTGCACTTGTAGTGGTGGCAGTGGAAGGAGCCGGGATGGGAGGAAGAGTTGGTCGGGGGATTTGGACCTGACAAGGAAGTCATGGAAGGAATGGTCTCTTTAACACTATTCCCTCCTGACCCCATCCACGTGACACAAGCAAGCATGACTGCCTATATCTGGTTTATAAACCCCTACATCTGTCACTAAAACCACCCTCTGTCCTCCCAAATCCCAGGTCGTCGAGTCAGTTCCCAGCTCACACTACCTGGAACACATGTTTTCCAGGTACAGGGTAAACCAAGAGTCTTCTTTGGGAGGTGCAAGTGGGGAAGGAGGAGGTGTGAGAGAAAGCAGCAACTCAAAACTTCAGTCCAATGGCTTCTGTCTGTCCCTCACTTCTCCCCTCATACACTCACTCACTCACTCACTCTCTCATTCTACACACACACACACACACACACACAGTTTGAGTGGGACTGAAATTAACCAGTAAAGTCAGTGAGTTTACTTTTAAGGCCTAAGAATGAATATCGACCCACTTCATAGTTGGACATCAAGAGATTACATGGATCTGTTTTACGAGTGGATGTTTGTTTATTTTACAAATGATCATGAGTTTATTCAATGCATTAACCTCTTATCTGATAATAAAGAGAGGGGCATCACAGCACTGTTTCACTTTCTCACTGAAATTTCATCAGGAAAAGCTGGAAATTATCTGATTGACACAAGTGTGTTAAAGTAGGTTAAACTGAGGGCAATGTCAGTTGCTACACACAGTCTGCGTGTGTCTGTATGAGTGTCAGTGTTTGGGTGTGCGTATGTGTGTGTGTGTGAATCATTGTCTGTGTATTTCTGTCTTTGTATGCTTGTCTGTTTCTGTTTGTACATGTGTGTTTATAAATGTGTCTGTGTTTTTGCATCTGTGTGTATGCATATCTCTGTCAAACTATCAGTGTTTTTGTAGTTGTGTGTGTAAAAGGTAGTGTGGCTGAATGTGTGTATTAATGTAACTCTGTGCCCGTGTTTCTGTGCAGTGAGTCTGTTGTTTTGGGGGTGAATCCATTGAAATGTAATTAGCCTGTTCCCTCACGTGACGTCATGTCATTGGTTTTTCCATATATATATCCTTGTGTTTGTATCTGGCTACAATAGGACTAACTGGAGGGATGTTAAAATGAATGAATGATGTTGTGGTTGTGTTCGTCGAGCTGGGAATTTGTGTTGCAGACTGTTCGTCCCCTGTCTAGGTGACATCGTCAGTGCTTGGGTGCCTCCTGTGAAGCGCTTCTGTGATGTTGCCGGAGGAACAGGGGATGAAATGTCTGCAACACAAATTCCCAGCTCGGCGAACAGAACCACAACAACAAGCACCCGAGCTACAAATCTTCTCAAACACTATGAATAAATGAATTAAAAGTGATATGTCAGAGGTTCCGAGTCTCTCTCTCTCTCTCTCTCTCTATCTAACTATCTCTCTCTCTATCTATCTATCTAACTATCTCTCTCTCTCTCTCTCTCTCTCTATCTAACTATCTCTCTCTCTATCTATCTATCTAACTATCTCTCTCTCTCTCTCTCTCTCTCTATCTAACTATCTCTCTCTCTCTCTCTCTCTCTCTCTATATATATATATATATATCTCACTCCCTTGTGTTTAAAGTGATAGAGTGCCACCTCACGCTGACCTCCCTATGCCCTGATGCAGGCGGCAGATTATTTTGGTGAAAACATCACAGCCTGTGAATCCTTCTTCAAACAGTGTCTTTGGAGACAGCAGTTTTGTGCCATCGAATATTTCCCTGATATGAGCAAAAGGAGACAAAAATGGGACGAGGAGAGAGAGAGAGAGAGAGAGAGAGAGAGAGAGAGGGAGGAAGGGAGATATGGAGAGTGAGGGAACAAGTGAGAGAGATGAATTCTACTGAGGCCAGATTGGAGTGGATCACCCAGAGATGAAAGCAAGGACACAGTGACTTAAAGCTGAAAATGTGTTGCTGGAAAGGCGCAGCAGGTCAGGCAGCACCCAAGGAGCAGAGAATCGACATTTCAGGCATGAGCCCTTCTTCAGGAATGAGGAAGGGCTCATGCCCGAAACGTCGACTCTCCTGCTCCTTGGATGCTGCCTGACCTGCTGCGCCTTTCCAGCAACACATTTTCAGCTCTGATCTCCACATCTGCAGTCTTCACTTTCTTCCACAGTGACTTAAACTCAACTCCTGAGCTGGGCCCTGCACCCCTCCCCTTCCCTGAGGACCAGGAGTTGGGGCTGAGTCTGTCTCTTTCCGACTCAGCTTCTTCAGCACAAAGTCTAAAAGCAAGATAGTTGACTCTGCTGGTCGGCACTTTTTAATGAACATTTTTATTGTTTACAAATTGAAGTTATCGATACAGTCAGTGGGATGGTGCCTTTTCTCACTGGTCCCTGAGTTGAGGGAAACATTGAAATGTGCCCCTGAAATCCCCCTGTGGGGTAAGGTTGGACAACCAGCACTACCCTCAGTCTGTTACCATAGCAACAGGCTGTTCCATTGCTCAAACATTGAATTGGAATGAGAAAATCCTGGATGGATTGATTAGTGAGGAAATTTGATTGATGGATGGATTTGGGTGAAGGGATATTTCAGCACATTCTTCAGCTGCTGCCTGAACTTAGTCTGGGTCACGGCATAAATCGCGGTGTTTGTGCAGCAACTGAGGAGCTGCAGCATGAAGCCCAATTCCATCACAAACCAACCTAGATACACAGAATCATACCCAATCCAGTACATCCGGTACCATATAGAAAACAGCATTAACGTTGACCATAACAGGATGAAATTGGCCGAGATCACAAACAGTAAAATGATGGATTTTTTTCGGTTTCTCATTTCAGTGTCAGACTGAGCGTCCCCATTGGTGTGAGCGCGGAGTCTCCTGCGGGCTCTGCTGGTCACTAAAATGTGTCTGACGGTGAGAACATTGAGCAGCAGAATCAAGAGAAATGGGACACACGGGGTTAGAATGTGGTGGAGGAACTCAATTGTGGACCAGAACAGAGAATGACGAACAGCGATTGATACAAAACAAAACCAGGAGAGGTTCCTCAGCCAATACCAACGTGAGAACATAAAATACCAGAAAATGTTCTTTAAACAGCTCAGCACAGTCACTGCTCCCAGAACCACAGCTGCCGTTTTCTCACTGCAATATTTACTTTTCAGCTTCTGGCAACAAATGGCCACAAACCGATCAAAGGTGAAAGTGACGGTGAACCAGACAGAGCAGTCAGTGACTGCATAAAGCAGGACGGCGTGGATGTTACAAATGGGGATATGCCTCATGAAATCAAACTGTCTTTTAAAAATAATTGGAAGTTGTCTCAATATCAGGTCAAAAATAATGACTAGAAAATCCGCCGCTGCCATGGCCCCCAGGTAACGTCTGACACATGGAGATAATCCACACTCTTTATAAAGCAGGACGTAGATGGTCACTACGGTAACTGTGAGGAAGGAAAACAAACACATTATCCAGCAGCCTGGAGGCAAAGGGACCTCTACTACCTCGGCTGGCAACACATTCCAAATGCCCACCACCCTCTGTGTGAAGTATTTACTGCGTGTATCCCCCTTAAAATTTCCACCTCTCACTTTTCACCCTGGGAAAAATATTGTCTCTATCCACCCTGTCTATACCCTTCATGATTTTGTAAACCTCAATCAGGTCCCCCCTCAATCTTCTTTTTTCTAGTGAAAATAAACCTAACCTACTGAACCTCTCTTCATAGCTAGCACCTTCCATACCAGGCAACATCCTTGTAAACCTTCGCTGCACCCTCTCCAAAGCGTCCACATCCTTTTGGTAATGTGGCAATCAGAACTCTACACAGTATTCTAAATGCGACTGAACCAATGTCTTGTACAATTTTAACATGACTTGCCAGCTCTTATACTCAATACCCTGTCCAATAAAGGCAAGCATACTATATGCCTTCTTGACCACTCTATCCACCTGTGCAGCAACCTTCAGGGTACAATGGACCTGCACTACCAGATCTCTCTACACATCAACTTTTCTCAAGGCTCTTCCGTTCATTGTAAAATTTGCTCTAGAATTAGACTTGCCTAAATGCATCACCTCACATTTGTCTGGATTGAAAGCCATCTGCCAATTTTCCGCCCAACTCTCCAGTCTATCTATATCCTCCTGTATTCTCTGACAGTCCCTTATGCTTTCTGCTACTCCACCAAGCCTTGTGTCATTTGCAAACTTGCTGATCATACCAACAGTGCCCTCTTCTAGATCATTTACGTATATTCCAAACGACAGTGGTCCCAGCACTGACCCCTGTGGGACACCCACTGGTCACCTTTCTCCATTTCAAGAAACTCCCTTCAACTACTACTCTCTGTCTCCTGTTGCTCAACCAGTTCTTTATCCTCCTAGCTAGAACACCCCGAACACCATGTGACTTCACTTTCTCCATTAGTCTGCAACGGAGAACCTTATCAAACGCCTTACTAATGTCCATATGTATGACATCAACAGCCCTTCTTTCATCGAACAACTTGGTCACTTCCTCGAAGACCTCTATTAAGTTGGTAAGGCACGATCTCCTCCACACAAAACCATGTTGCCCATCACCGATAAGCTCATTCCTTTCCAAATATAAATAGATCCTATCCCTCAGTACTCTCTCCAGCAACTTCCCCGCCACCAACATCAGGCTCGGATAACAGACGTCTGTCGTTACCCAGAATGTCCCTACTACCCTTCTTGAACAGGGGGAAACAACATGATTCCTGATGAAGGGCTCTGGCCCGAAACGTCGAATTTCCTGTTCCTTGGATGCTGCCTAACCTGCTGTGCTTTAACTAGCAACACATTTTCAGGAAACAACATAAGCAACCTTCCAGTCCTCTGGCACCTCACCTGTATTTAAGGATGCCACAAAGATATCTGTCAGGGCCCCAGCTATTTCCTCTCTTGCCTCCCTCAGCATCCTGGGATAGATCCCATCTGGTCCTGGGGATTTGTCCACCTTAATGACCTCTCGCATACCCAACACATCCTCCCTACTTATGTCAACGTGATTCAGATTAATCAAACTTCTATCTCTCATCTCAAGATTAATCATGTCCCTCTCTTCAGTGAACACTGATGCAAAGTAATCATACAGAATCTCACCCATTCTCTCAGGTTCGACACACAGCCTTCCTTCATTATCCTTTAGTGGACCAATCCTTTCTCTAGTTACCCACATGCTTCTTACATAAGAATAAAATGCTTTGGGAATTTCCTTAATTCTGCTCGCGAAAACTATTTCATGACCCCTTTTAGCCCGCTTGATTCCTCTTTTAAGACTTGTCCTACTATTCCGATATTCCTCAAGGACCCGTTCTGTACTTAGCTGCCTGGACCTTATGTACACTTCCCTTTTCCTCTTGGCTAGTCGTACAATTTCTCCTGTCATCCACAGTTCACGAATCTTGCCCTTCCTATCCCTTGCCTTCAAAGGGACATGTCTGTTCTACACTATCTTTAACCTATCTTTGAAAGCCTCCCACATCTCAAATGTGGACTTCCCTTCAAATAGCTGTGTCCTAACTATATTTCTGAGTTCCTGACTAATTTTGATATAATTGGTCCTGGCCCAGTTTAGTACTCTTCCCTTAAGACAACTCTCATCTTTATCTACAAGTATTCTAAAACTTACAGAATTGTGGTCACTGTTCCCAAAGAAATCCCCCACCACAACTTCTACCACCTGGCCTGGCTTGTTCCCCAGTACCAGGCCCAATATGGCCCCTTCCCTCGTCTGACTATTGACATACTGCTCTAGAAAACT
Source organism: Hemiscyllium ocellatum (assembly GCF_020745735.1). Classification (NCBI taxonomy): domain Eukaryota; kingdom Metazoa; phylum Chordata; class Chondrichthyes; order Orectolobiformes; family Hemiscylliidae; genus Hemiscyllium; species Hemiscyllium ocellatum. The sequence continues at coordinate 103,269,052 of NC_083412.1, forward strand.
CTCCTGGACGCTTCTTACAAATTCTACTCCATCCAGACCTCTGATGCTTAGTGTATTCCAGTCAATGTTGGGAACATTAAAATCTCCCATCACCACTACCCTATTGCCTCTACATCTTTCCATAATCTGTTTACCTATTTGTCCTTCTCCCTCACGCTCACTGTTGGGAGGCCTGTAATACAGCCCCAACAATGTAACCGCACCCTTCTTATTTCTCAGCTCCACCCATAATGCCTTTTCCCTCGGGATCCTATCTTCTGCTCCACTAACTGACGTCCAGCCTGCCAAATAATAATGTCGATTATAGAATGTGATGGAGCCATACAGTTCCACATCAAAGAAAAAGGCCCTTCTGCCCATTAAGTTTGGTGAGATCCATTTGGCCGCGCTGTTGATTTCTCCCCAAACATGACTCAACTGGCATGTTACACACAAAACAATAAGATGAAACCAATACCCCAAACAGTTCATGTTCTATCATCACCTGCGATCATACAGACATCATCCCTTATTCGGAGAACTCCCCTCCCTCCTTTTTATTTTTGTCTAACACTCCCAAATATAAAATGTCCTCGATATTCAGTATCCAATATCGGTCAATCAGTAGCCAGATCTCTCTCATGTCATTACATCATATTCAATTCCCTCTGTGTATACATTGGATCCCTTGATCTTTTTGAGAATATAACACACATTCAGATAGAAGGCCTTTCACTCAGTTTTATAACCCATTATTCTCTGCTCCGTTGTCAGCCTTTTTCCTCATTTTCATTGGTCAAGAAAATGTCTGACATCATCATGCTCAGAGAACCAAACCTTGATGATTAATGCTTCTTGAAGCACTATTGCTATGCCTGGGTATAAGACCATGAGACATAGGAGCAGAAATTAGGCCAATCAGCCCATTGAGTCTGCTCTGCCATTCAATCATGGCTGATGAGTTTTTCAACTCCATGATTCCACTATCTCCCTGTAGCCCTCGATACTCTTGACAATCAGCCTATCTGTTTTAAACATACTCACTGACCTGGCCTCCACAGTCTTATGTGGCAGTGAATACCATAGATTCACCACTCTCTGGCTGAAGAGGTTTCTCCTTACCTCCATTCTAAAATGTCATCCCTTTACTCTCAGGCTGTGCCCTCGGGTCCTAATCTCTCCGACAAATAGAAACATCTTTTAAATATCTACTGTCTTCAGTCCATTCTATATTCTGTCTGTTGCAATTAGATCCCCCCTCATCCTTCTAAGCTCCATAGAATATGGGCCTAGAGTCATCAAAAGTTCCTCATATGTTAAGCTTTTCATTTCTGGGACCATTTTCATGAAGCTCCTCTGAACCCGCTCCAGGGCCATTCCATCCCTCCTGAGATATGGGACTGAAAGCTGCGCACAATACAACAAATGTGGTCTGACCAGACTCTTCTCGAGCCTCAAAAGTACATCCCTGCGTTTATATCCAAATTCTTTCAAAATAAATGCCATCATTGCATTTTCCTCCCTAACTGCTGACTCAACCTGCACGTTTACCTTCAGAGAATCCTAGACCAGAACTCTCAAGTCCCTTCACGCTTCAGAATTTTGAATTTTTTCTCCATTTAGAAAATAGTCCATACTTCTATTTTTGTTACCAAAATGCATGACCTTACACTTTCCCATGTTGTACTCCATCTGTCACTTCGTAGCCCACTCTACAAATCTTGTGTAAAAACAAGGACTGCAGATGCTGGAGAGTCTAGATTAGAGTGGTGTTGGAAAAGCACAGCAGTTCAGGCAGCATCCAAGGAGCAGGAAAATCGACGTTTCGGGCAAAAGTCCTTCATCAGGAGTAGAGGCAAGAAGTCTCTAGGGTAGAGAGATAAATGAGAGGGGGGGTGGGGATGGGGAGAAAGTAGTAAAGAGTACAATAGGTGAATGGAGGTGGGGATGAAGGGGATAGGTCAGAGAGGAGGGTGGAATGGATAGGTGGGAAGGAAGATAGGTAGGTAGGACAGGTCATGAGGACAGTATTTAGCTGGAAGGTTGGAGCTGGGGTGAGGTGGGGGAAGGGGAAATGAGGAAACTGGTGAAATCCACATTGATGCCACGGGGTTGAAGTGTTCTGAGGCGGAAGATGAGGCGTTCTTCCTCCAGGCGTTGGGTGGTGAGGGAGCAGCGGTGGAGGAGGCCCAGGGCCTGCATGTCCTTGGCAGAGTGGGAGAGGGAGTTGAAATGTTGTGCCACAGGGCGGTGTGGTTGATTGGTGCAGTTGTCCCGGAGATGTTCCCTAAAGCGCTCCGCGAGGAGGCACCCACTCTCCCCAATGTAGAGGAGACCGCATCGGGAGCAACGGCTACAATAAATGATATTAGTGGATGTGCAGGTAAAACTTTGATGGACGTGGAAGGCTCCTTTGGGGCCTTGGATAGAGGTGAGGGAGGAGGTGTGGGCGCAGGTTTTACAGTTCCTGCGGTGGCAGGGGAAAGTGCCAGGCTGGGAGGGTGGGTTGTAGCTAGGCGTGGACTTGACCAGGTAGTCACGGAGGGAACGGTCTTCGCGGAAGGCGGAAAGGGGTGGTGAGGGAAATATATCCCTGGTGGTGGGATCTGTTTTGGAGGTGGCAGAAATGTCAGCGGATGATGTGGTTTAAGCGAAGGTTAGATTTTTGAGTGCGAGCAGCAGCAGAGAAGGAGCAGGAGCAGCAGGGGAAGTGACAAGGACCAGAGGGGCAGCCGGGAAAGAAAGCAGTGACCATATATATCATCAATGCGGCTAAACCCGAGACTCTACAACTGTAGAGTCTCCCACCCGCCCTCCTCCTCTAACCTAGTTAATAAAGTAAGGTTCATTCTAAACTTCCTCTATTGAATATAAGTTTGTTATTAATTTTATAGCAACTTGAACTAAGCTTTCTACTTTAGTACTGAGTGGGTGTTCAGATAAGTCGGGTGTGGATGCTAGGGCAGTTGCTTGCTCCTCCTGCAGAATGTGGCAGGTGAGAGACATGACACACGTCTCCGCTGGCTACATCTGTGGGAAGTGCACCCATCTCCAGCTCCTTGAAAACTGTGTTAGGGAATTGGAGCTGGAGCTGGATGAACTACGGATCATTTGGGAGGCTGAGGGGGTAATTGAGAGGAATTACCAGGAGTTGGTCACTCCTAAGGCTCAGGACAAGGATAGATGGGTTACAGTTAGGGGGAGGAAAGGGACAGACAGACAATGCAGAGATCCCCTGTGGACATCCCCCTTAGCAATACGTATACCATTTTGGAGACTGGGGGGGGGAATGACCTACCAGAGGAAAGCCATAGCATTCAGTTCTCTGGCACTGAGCCTGACAATGTGACAAAGAAGGGAAGGGGGGCAGAATAGAAAAGTACTCGTGGTAGAGGACTCAATAGGGGAATGGAAAGGAGATTTTGTGGTCAGGATCGGGATTGCCGGAAGGCATGTTGCCTCCCTGGTGCCAGGGTCCGGGACATCTCCGATCGGGTGTATAAGGTTCTAAAAGGGGAGGGCGATCAGCCAGAAATCGTGTTACATATTGGCACTAATGATATAGCCAGGAAAAGAATCGAGGATATAAAAAGTGATTTCAGGGAGTTAGGGTGGAAGCTGCAAAGCTGGACGAACAGAGTAGTGTTCTCTAGTTTACTGCCGGTGCCACGGGATAGCGAGGCGAGGAACAGGGAGCGGGCGCAGCTTAACACGTAGCTGCGCAGCTGGTGTAGGAGGGAGGGCTTCAGGTCTGTAGATAATTGGGATGCCTTCTGGGGAAGGTGGGACCTGTACAAGAAGAACGGGTTGCATCTGAACTGGAAGGGGACCAATGTCCTGGGTGGAAGGTTTGCTCGAGTAGTTCGAGAGGGTTTAAACTAGTATGGCAGGGGGATGGGAACCTGAGCTGTATACCGGAGGTGAGAGTTGATGCAGATGAGGCAATAGCAAGAGGTAGACCAGCTAGTGGGAAGGAATTTCCTGGGAAGGAACCAAGGGATCAGTTAAAGTGTGTTTGCTTTAATGCAAGGAGTATCAGGAATAAAAGTGATGAACTTAGAGCATGCTCTTTGTAGTTTTTATAAATAACTTGGATGAGGAGGTTGAAGGGTGGGTCAGTAAATTTGCAGATGACACAAAGGTTGGAGGTGCCGTCGATTGTATAGAGGGCTACTGCAGGCTGCAGCGCGACATAGACAGGATGCAGAGCCGGGCTGAGAAATGGCAGATGGAGTTCAACCTGGATAAATTCAAAGTGCATTTTGGAAGATCGAACTCGAATGCTGAATATAAGATTAAAGATAGGATTCTTGGCAATTTAGAGGAACAGAGGGATCTGGGTGTGTAAGTACATAGATCCCTCAAAGTTGCCACCCAAGTGGATAGAGTTGTTCAGAAAGCAGATGCTGTTTTGGCTTTCATTAACAGGGGGAATCGAGTTTAAGAGCCAGGTCCAGTTCTACAAGTCCCTGGTGAGACCACACTTGGAATATTGTGTCCAGTTCTGGTTTCCCTATCACAGGAAAGATAGAGTCATAAAGATGCACAGCATGGAAACAGACCCTTCGGTCCAACCTGTCCATGCCGACCAGATATCCCAACCCAATCTAGTCCCTTAAACTCTCTTTAAACTCCCACATCTGACAAGAAGTACATATCACTGTATTAAAGGCCATTTTTACTCCTTCACAATCTACAGACGCAGAAAATAACATTATATAGAACATAGAACATAGAAAGATACAGCGCAGTACAGGCCCTTCGGCCCTCGATGTTGCGCCGACCGAATCCTACCTAACCTACACTAGCCCAATAACTTCCATATGCCTATCCAATGCCTGCTTAAATGACCCTAAAGAAGGAGAGTTCACCACTGCTACTGGCAGGGCATTCCATGAACTCACAACCCGCTGTGTAAAGAATCTACCCCTAACATCTGTCCTATACCTACCACCCCTTAATTTAAAGCTGTGTCCCCTAGTAACACCTGACTCCATAAGCGGTAAAAGGTTCTCAGTGTCGACCCTATCTAAACCCCTAATCATCTTATACACCTCTATCAAATCTCCCCTAAACCTTCTCTTCTCCAATGAGAACAGCCCCAAGTGCCTCAGCCTTTCCTCATAAGATTTTCCTACCATTCCAGGCAACATCCTGGTAAACCTCCTCTGCACTCGTTCCAATGCCTCCACATCCTTCCTATAGTATGGCGACCAAAACTGCACACAATACTCCAGATGAGGCCTCACCAGAGTCTTATACAGTTGCAACATGACCTCAGGACTCCGGAACTCAATTCCTCTGCCAATAAAGCCCAGTACACCATATGCCTTCCTCACAGCACTATTTACCTGGGTGGCAACTTTCAGAGATCTGTGTACATGGACACCAAGATCCCTCTGCTCATCCACACTACCAAGTAGCCTACCATTAGCCCAGTAATCCATCTTCTTGTTACTCCTACCAAAGTGAATGACTTCACACTTAGCTACATTGAATTCCATTTGCCACATTTCTGCCCAGCTCTGCAACTTATCTATATCCCGCTGTAACCTACCACTTCCTTCCTCACTATCCACAACTCCACCGACTTTTGTGTCATCCGCAAACTTGCTTACCCAGCTTTCAAGCCCTTCCTCTAGATCATTTATAAAGATAACAAAAAGCAATGGTCCCAAAACAGATCCTTGTGGTACACCACTAGTAACTGCACTCCAAGATGAACATAGTCCATCAACTACTACCCTCTGTCTCCTTCCAGCCAGCCAATTCCTAATCCAAACCTCTAATGTATCCTCAATGCCATACCTCCGTAGTTTTAGCATTAGCCTACCATGGGGAACCTTATCGAACGCCTTACTAAAATCCATATGCACGACATCTACTGCTTTACCCTCATCCACTTCCTTAGTCACCTTCTCAAAGAACTCAATAAGGTTTGTGAGGCACGACCTGCCCTTCACAAAACCATGCTGGCTATCCTTGATCACGTTATTCCTATCCAGATGTTCATAAATCTTATCCCTTACCATTCTCTCTAAGACTTTGCCCACCACTGAAGTCAGACTCACTGGCCTATAGTTACTAGGGCTATCCCTACTCCCTTTCTTGAACAAGGGGACCACATTCGCTATCCTCCAGTCCTCTGGTACTATTCCCGTTGACAATGACGACATAAAAATCCAGGCCAATGGCTCTGCTATCTCCTCCCTAGCTTCCCATAGGATCCTAGGGTAAATGCCGTCAGGCCCAGGAGACTTATCTATTTTCATCCTTTCCAATATTCCCAAAACCTCTTCCCTGCATATTTCCAGGCCATCCATTCTAATCATTTGTGACTCCATATTCACATCAGCAACAGTGTCCTGTTCCTGAGTGAATACTGATGAAAAGTATTGATTTAGTGTCTCTCCAATCTCCTCCGCCTCCACACACAACTTCCCACTACTATCCTTGACTGGACCGATACCTACCCTAGTCATCCGTTTATTCCTGACATACCTATAGAAAGCCTTTGGGTTTTCCCTAATCCTACCAGCTAAAGACTTTTCATGTCCCCTTCTCGCTTCTCTTAGCTCTCTCTTTAGATCCTTCCTGGCTACCTTATAACTCTCTATCGCCCCAACTGAACCTTCACGCCTCATCTTTACATATGCCGCCTTCTTCCCTTTCACAAGGGATTCCAATTGCTTACTAAACCACGGCTGCCTCACAAGGCCCTTTGCACCATGCCTGACTGGTACATACTTATCGAGGACACGTAGTAGCTGCTCCTTGAACAATCCCCACATCTCATTAGTGTTCTTCTCTTGAAGCCTGTTTTTCCAATCCACACCTCCTAAGTCATGCCTCACTGCATCATAATTTCCCTGCCCCCAGCTATAACTCTTCCCCTGCGGCGCACACTTATCCCTCTCCATCACTAAAGTAAAAGTCACCGAGTTGTGGTCACTGTCCCCGAAGTGCTCACCTACCTCCAAGTCTAACACCTGGCCTGGTTCATTACCTAGAACCAAATCCAGTATAGCCTCACCTCTTGTTGGCCTGTCTACATATTGTGTCAGGAAACCCTCCTGCACACATTGGATAAACACCAACCCATCTAATGAACTCGAGCTATAGCTCTCCCAGTCAATATCTGGGAAGTTAAAGTCCCCCATAACAACCACCCTGCTACCTTCACTCTTTTCCTGAATCATCCTCGCAATATTATCCTCTACTTCTCTAGGACTATTAGGAGGCCTGTAGAAAACACCTAACAGGGTGACCTCACCTTTCATATTTCTAACTTCAGCCCAAACTACCTCAGATGGCAAGTCCTCTTCCCTCGTCCATTCCACTGCTGTAATACTATCTTTGACAAGTAATGCCACACCTCCCCCTTTTTTACCCCCATGTCTGATCCTACTAAAACATTTAAACCCTGGAACCTGCAACAGCCATTCTTGTCCCTGTTCTACCCACATCTCTGTAATGGCCACAACATCGAAGTCCCAGGTACCAACCCACGCTGCAAGTTCACCTACCTTATTTCTTATACTTCTGGCATTGAAGTATACACACTTCAATCCACCCTTCTGTTTACAGGCACCCTCCTTCGAGATCGCTGCATTATTCATAACCTCCCTACACTCAAGGTCCTGTACCCTAAAGCTACAGTCCAGGTTCCCATGCCCCGGCGGAGTTAGTTTAAACCCTCCCAAAGAGCACTAGCAAACCTCCCCCCAAGGATACTGGTGCCCCTCAGGTTCAGGTGTAGACCATCCTTTTTATAGAGGTCCCACCTTCCCCAGAAAGAACCCCAGTTGTCCAGAAACCGGAATCCCTCCCTCCTGCACCATCCCTGTAGCCACGCATTTAACTGCTCTCTCTCCCTATTCCTCGACTCTCTATCACGTGGCACGGGTAACAAACCAGAGACTACAACTCTGTTTGTTCTAACTCTGAGCTTCCAACCTAGCTCCCTGAAAGCCTGTCTGACATCCTCACCCCTCTTCCTACCTATATCGTTGGTGCCAACGTGGACCACGATCTGGGGCTGCTCCCCCTCCCCCTTAAGGACCCGGAAAACACGATCAGAGACATCACGTACCCTTGCACCTGGGAGGCAACATACCAAACGTGAGTCACTGTCGCCCCCACAAAACCGTCTGTCTGTACCCCTCACTATCGAGTCCCCAAGAACTATCGCTCTACCTTTCTCCACCCTTCCCTTCTGAGCAACGGGGCCAGGCTCCGTGCCAGAGGCCTGAACCTCGTTGCTTGCCCCTGGTAAGTCATCCCCCCCACAAGTATCCAAAACGGTATACTTGTTCTTGAGGGGAATGACCGCAGGGGGTCCCTGCACTGGCTTCCTCCTCCCACTCCCCCTCACTGTCACCCATCTATCTTGAACTTTCGGAGTAACTACTTCCCTAAAGCTCTGATCTATGACCCTCTCTGCCTCCCGAATGATCCGCAGTTCATCCAAATCCAGCTCCAGTTCCCTAACACGGGCTTGGAAGAGCTGGAGATGGGTGCACTTCTTGCAAGTGTACTCAGCAGGGACGCTAATGGCTTCCCTCATCTCATACATGTTGCAAGAGGAACATTGCACTGCCTGCACTGCCATCCCTCTAAAAAGCTAGCTTTCTTTAAAAAAAACTAAATGTAAAGAAACCAAACAAGCAAAACGCAGCACTTACCTGCTTGCCGCAACGGGTCTTATTATTTACGTTAGAGAAGGAGGGCGGGTGGGAGGCTCTTCTGCCGAAGTGCCTCGGGTTACTTGCCTGCGCGTTTAAATAGAGAAAAAACCCTACCCAGGTAACCTAGCAACACAAGCCTCTGGGTCTACCCGGCGTTTTTTTAAAAAAAAACTTCTTAAATTTTAGTTTAAAAAAGTTAAAAAAAAGTTAAGTACTGGAACTTACAACTTAAATTTTTAGTTTTTAAAACAAAATAAGAAAAACTAAGAACTGGAACTCACCCTGGACTTCGAACCGGACAAACAGCCGTCACGTGATCCTCCGAGAAACTGAGGCCTACAGCTCGCCTGCGCGTTTAAATAGAGAAAAAACCCTACCTAGGTAACCTAGCAACACAAGCCTCCGGGTCTACCCGGCGTTTTTTTAAAAAAAAACTTCTTAAATTTTAGTTTATCTTATTCCTCTACAAAACACTGCCCCAGATTAAGTTAATAGTTATGGCTTATATTTTCAGTTTAATCAAGAAATATATCTCAAAAAAAAAATCAAGAAAGAACCCACTCTAATCACTACTGCAGCCTTTCTGTTGGACACACTTAAAACAATGATTCACTGATCTGATTCTATGCTGTGAACTTCGCCCAACAGTTCCTCCAAGATTAGTTGTGAATTTCACCATTTGTTAATTTTTCCAGATGTACTCCAATGTCCAGCGATACATGAATTCAAAACAGCAAAAGCGGTAACTGTGCAGGTTCTCTCTCTCTCTCTCTCCTGCACTGTCCTCACCATGTGCTTCCTTTGTCTGCTCTTCTCCCTTTTAAACTGCTGTTGTTTTGACTTTCTTTTCCCCAAAGTTCCAAAACAATGCAACAGCATATAAAACAGTAATTGCTGCTCCTGGAATTTGAGGAAATCACCTGCAACACCTAAAATACCTCAAAAAAAGAAGCAGCTGTTACAGCCAGAAATTTTTTCGTCCTCCATCTTGGATTACCCAGAATCTTCTTCTTCCACCTCCAGAAAACATTTAGTAACTGCAAGTGCCATTCATCGCACTTTTAATATAACCAACTACAAGTATCTGAAATTAAACAGATTTTTCTCACTTGCCTAGTGTTTAAATCTGCTGGGACCTTTTGTCCCCCACATCTATTCAAATCTGTCCGATCCTGTCCCAGTCCCAGACTGGATCTGTCCAAACCTGTCCAAATCCTGGATGAGCCCCAAATTGTTACAATGCAGAGGTCGAACCTCTCTGCCAATTAAAACCAACACCCAGGAAAGCTCACATTGCCTCTTAATCTGTTACAAGTGTGAGTAAATGACAAAGAACTCCTAATTTCCACTAATTTAAAAAAAATTAATTTATTTTCCTAACTCAAATAGAACATAGAACATAGAAAAGTACAGCACAGAACAGGCCCTTCAGCCCAGAATGTTGTGCCGAGGTTTAATCCTAATGTAAAATATAATAACTTAACCCACACAGCTCTCAACTCACTGATAAACATGTGCATGTCCAGCAGTCGCTTAAATGTCCCCAATGACTCTGATCCACCACCACCGCTGGAAAAGCATTCCATACATTCACAACGCTCTGTGTAAAAAACCTACCTCTGATATCCCCTCTAAACTTTCTCCTAATATCTTAACACTATGACCCCTCATGCCAGTCAATCCTGCCCTGGGGAAAAGTCTCTGGCTAATGACTCTATCTATTCCACTCATTACCTTGTATACCTTGATCAGGTCTCCTCTCTTCCTCCTTCTCTCCAGAGAGAAACGTCCAGGCTTATTCAGCCTTTCTTCATAAGGCAATCCCTCCAGTCCAGGCAGCATCCTGGTAAACCTTCTTTTCACCCTCTCCAAAGACTCCACAGGTGGCAGGTTACTCTGGATTATATCTGCCATAAATGCTATTGGATGCGAATCTTGTCATATCGACTGGATCAGTTGGAGAGACAGCTAGAAGTGATGAGGAATTTGCAACAGCAACAGTATGTGATGGATGGCAGTTATAGGAAGGGGGGAAAGTCTCAGATACAGTCACAGAGATGGGTTAACTCCAGGAAGGGTAAGAGAGGTAGGCAGCTAGTGCAGGAGCCTTTTGTGGATATATCCATTTCAAACAGGTATGCTGTTTTGGAAAATGTAGGGGGTAATGGATTCTCAGGGGAACGTAGCACGAACAGCCAAGTTTCTGGTATTGAGTCTGGCTCTAATGCAACGAGGGGTACGTCGGCTTCCAAGAGATCAATTGTGTTAGGCGATTCTGTAGTCTGAGGTACAGACAGATGTTTCTGTGGCCAGCAGAGAAAAAGCAGAATGGTATGTTGCTTCCCTGGTGCCAGGATCAAGGATGTCTCAGAGAGGGTGCAGAATGTTCTCACGGGGGAGAGGGGCGAGCAGGAGGTCATTGTCCACAATGGAACCAACGATATAGGAAGGGAAAAGGTTGAGATTCTGAAGAGAGATTATAGAGAGTGTTAGGAAGCATTATTAAGGTTAGGTTGTGTTCAGAAACTTTATTGTTAGGTAGTGCTCACGTAAGGTAGTATTAGCAAGTCTGGAAATTGTTAGCTTCACTAGACAACAGTAAGCCATTATGTTACACTAAGAACAGACTGAAAATCTGATGGCATAATGAGGCCCCAGGGAGGGTGAACAGATAACAGGACATTGAAACCGTGTTAGGTTGCACGTAGCTCATACTGAGGTAACCGAATGTTATCAGTTTTGGGACCAATCCCATAAGAGTATACCGCTTCCTACCAAATAAGGATGTAGCACTGGGATGCGAGGGGCTAAAAGCTAGACAAAGAGAACAATAGATCAGAAGGCGCTTTCTCCAGTGAGCTGTAAACATCTCACTGTATTTTTGTGTACGTCTCTCTCTCAGTAAACAGCTTATATTTTGAATCAGATCCAGTGTTTCTCTCCTTCAAACGAACACGGAGACGGTAGCTCCGTCCTAACAGTTTTGGTGACCCCGAATGTGTGAAGGGAGTGGAGACACGCCTGTTGGCAGGGATTGAGAGGTCGCCGAACGGCTGGCCACTTCTAATCAGGCTCGGAGGCGCCTTTTTCAAAAAAGATCTCCAGTAGGGATTTGAATACGCTAAATTCTTATTTGCTCGGCGTCTCACAACTCTTTGCCAACCGAAATTGTGGGCTTGGCAGCCCGAGAGAGAGTCGGACCATTTATTTATGAAGAAAAACCCCCTAGGTGAAGGGTCATCCCAGCCGCGCGGTTTCTGAAAGTCCTAGGGGTGGTGAGTATTATTGTTTTTAAAAAAAAGTCCTCTAGGTGGGCACTGAAAGTCCTAGAGGTGGGTAGTGTTTTAAAAAAAGTCCTCTAGGTGGGCACTGAAAGTCCTAGAGGTGGGTAGTGTTTTAAAGAAAAAAAAAGTCCTCTAGGTGGGCACTGAAATTCCTAGAGGTGGTTAGTGTTTTAAAGAGAAAAAGCCCCCTAGGTGGGCGCTGAAAGTATTGTTATGGGTAAAGCTTAAGCTTCCCTCCGCGCAAAACGAAGTCGGGTAAAGCGTAGGCTTCTCCCTGCGCAAAATGAAGTCGGGTTAAGCGTAGGCTTCCCCCCGTGCAAAACGAAGTCGGGTTAAGCGTAGGCTTCCCCCCGCGCAAGACGAAGTCGGGTTAAGCGTAGGCTTCCCCCCTGCACTAAGGACTGGGGAGTAAAATATATACTTCCCTTGACCGGAGGACGAGCGCTGATCGGGACTGGTTTTGTCAGGAGTCGAGGTGGTGCATTCGTGCGCCCGACACCCAGGAGTTCCATGGTGGAGAGTGAGACAAAAGACAGCGGACCGGGGACAGTGACAGACACAGATTTACGGACAGAGCGACTGTGTGTGTGTGTATGTGTGTACAAGTATTGTGGTGTTTGTAAAAGTGTGTGGGAGAAGAAGAGTTTGTGCGTGAAAGTCTGTGAGAGAAGTTTGCATTGTTGCCCTAGAGAGAGAGAGAGAGTGTGTGAATGCTGCTGATCACTAGCAGACAGTGTCTGTGAAAGAGAGAGAGAGAGAGAGAGAGTGAATGCTGCATGCGCCGGCAGTGTGTTTGTGTGAAAGAGAGAGACTGGCTGAAGGCATTCTCAGCTAACAAGTAGTTTAACACTTTGTGCTTTGGCTTGAATTCATCTGTTTGGTAATAGTTTTATGTTTAAAACTTGTTGTCTGTCATTTGATTCAGTATGCTATTTTTGATTATAATTTCATGAATGCTTAACGTGATTTTCTTTCAGGATAGAATTTTAATAGATATTGAGAGAGGGAGAAAAGATTAGGTGGTATCTGATAAGGTTGATCCCCATCTTTTTTGGGAGAAATTTTTATGTTTAAATGAAAGTATTAAAAGGTGGACAGCAGGAAAATTTATTTTTGACAACAGCTTACAGTGGGAAACGACGGAGATAGTGACAAAGGAAGATAGAAACAGAAACAGGGGGGGGGGGAGGGCAGGCTTTCAAATCAACTATGCAAGTGAAAGAGTAATGAGGTGTTATGAAAGAAGACCCCAGAGGGCAGGAGAGGCAGAAAAGAGTTTTTGGATCTCGGCAAAGAATAAAAAAAAATGTAAGGAATAATAGATTTATTGTACTCCAAGGAGTACAGGTGGGGATTGCGAGGAATCTCTCATTTCCATGACCCTAAGATTACGCATTTTTTGAAAAAGCCTGATGAGATGCGGTTTATGCACTTTGTATAAACCTTCTTGTAAATACAGATATACATAATGTACATATTTAGAATAACAAATGATGTAAATACCAAGTAAAACTTATTACTATTTGTATTGGCAATTTTTGTGAATTTGAATATGTTCTAGTAGAAAAAGAGTTTTTCCATCCAACTCTTCCAATGTTCTTATAAATATAGAAGAGACAGCAGGTAATCGTGCTCAAAATTTATCACACCAGGTAACACGTCGGAAGACAAATTAATATTTAAAAAAAATATCTTGTTTAGAGTGCATCTTATTGGATAGGGTCCAAAAAGCGTGAAATATCTGTATTGTAGGAATAAAGACAATAATGCAACTGAATTAATATGGAATTTAGTAATCTGTGATGAAATACAAACTGATTTTAATAATTAATGTTCTAAATTACTAATTGTTGATTCAATTTCAAAATAAAATATTAAAGCTGCAGTCACTGTAGATAAGGATTATAAGCGAAGCAATTTCCAGTCCAGAGATTAGAGTATTTGTATTGTGGGATTTGGCTATAGCTCAGACGCTCTATTTTGCGTGAGTAAAGTTTTTAAAACGTTACAAGAAAAAAACCTTTGAACTTTGGTATAATTCCTGAACCTATAAAGTTCCCTTTTATGTCCTCCCTGTGTCAGTTCATAGCAAGTACAACTTCCAAATAAATTGTGAATATGTTTTAATGTATAAATACTGCATGGTCTGGGCAGTCATTGACTTCCAATTTTTTTTTCTCTCTGGTTTCCATTGCCACCGGGGTGAAATTGCTTGTGGTTTATAATGATTTTTTTTCCAAGGGGTTTCTGTTTGCACAGCTGGCCGTTTGATTGCTTTTCTCAAGTGGGTGTGAATTTCTGTGATTTTTTTTCAATGGACTGGGGCAGCCAGGTCTGTGTGTGTGTTTTTTTTCTATTGGACGAGGAACTCCCATTCAGCAATGGACGGCTCTGATTGGCTAGAGAACTCCCATTGAGTTTAATTCACAGTTGTATAAGCGACATTGAGATATTTTTAAAATTAAAACAATATAGAGCCAAAATATGTAGTGCCCTGGACCCAGTATTATGTTGACAGTGACTTCATGGTCAAGTTGCAGACAGAGTTAATTTTTCTTTTAACCAAAATAACAAACTGAAGCTTCATAACAAACAGAGATAGATAAAGCAAAATGGAAGGTGAAGAAGACAAAGGGAAGAGAAACCAAGAGAGAAGGATAGATAGAAGGATTGCGAGGAATAAGGGTTAGGGGTAAGGAGATTCACAAAGGACTGTGCAAACAGAGAGAGAGCGCGTGTATAGCTAGCAAAACATTTAACCCTTTGTGATTTGGTTTGAATGCACATTTGTTTGTTGGTGATTGAATGAGTAAGTTTTGTTTCTAGAGCTTGAATTCCAGGACTGCTGTTTAAAGTGATTTCATTTTATGTTAACTTAACATGATTTAGATGCATCTGTTTGCTTGGTGATTGAATTCTTGTTTTTTGTTTCTAGAGCTTGAGTTCCGGGACTGCTGTTTAAAGTGATTTCTTTTTATGTGAGCTTAACATGATTTTTTAAGGCTAATAACTTCTGTTCTTTTATGAGTCATGACTCCCTAACTACTTTTCTTACTAACCTCTTTTATTTTTACATAAAAGCAATATATGAAGGACAGTCGAAGTTTTGTTCGACAGTGGGTAATTGTAAAAAAAACGAATGTTTCCATGGTTATTATCTGTGACCTTGGATTCGACCATTGTGCATGCGTTAGAAGTTTTTAACTTGAATTGACAAATTGTTGTAAGACAGCTCTGATTATTTTTACGACCTAAAGTATTTTAATTGAGTAATGATTGACCAGCAGTACTTAAGAAAACTACTTTTGGATCTAAAATGGGGAACTAAAACTGAGTGATCACAATGGTCTTCAAAATTGGTAACTGTATGCATTTTACATTTTGAAAATTGAATACTGGATAAATGGACGTAAATATAAATATGCTTACAAGTTAGTTACAGGCATTAAAGTAAGACAAGCATGAATTGGTAAATTGGTGTTTAAGGATATGGGAATCTAAGGACATTGCAATATTTCTTAGAAGAAAGGAAAATGGAAGAACGTAATGATTTGTCCCCTTTGGAAAGTATCGATAGAAAACGAGGAGATAAGATGAGTGTGTGTTCCCCTCACTAGTGGGGAGGTCGGAACATATAAGAGGAAATAACGGTCTTGGTTGAGAATTTGATAGGATTTTCATAACAGATTAATCTATGATAAAAACCCAGTATGTATATGTGGGCTGGTTTAATGTCTAATTTAAATATACTATTTACTAAGGAAAAAAGGAAACTTATATGGGGATACTGGAGCGCTCGTCTGATGAAGGCATGGTGTTACGGAAAGTGAAACCTGCTGCTGTTCTTTCCTCCCTCCCTCTCCAGATGGTTTTCTACTTCAATGCGTTTTGTTATTTTTTCTATTTTCTCGATCTTTTGTTTGTGTTAACAAGACATTTGCATCATCCGGAGTTGTTCGCAGTTTATCAAAATAATCAAACAGCATTTTTTTTTCTCTCTCAATTTAATATTTAGTTTTGTGGGTGAAGTTTAGTAGGTCTCTATGTCTGTCTTTTCTAAGACCTGCAGGCAAGCATTTTTTACATGATCCATCGTGCTTCTGCTTTAGCCTCAGTAATCAATGATTTTGAGATGCCAATATTCTGCCATCGGTTTTGCTTAGACTCTGAGCTGAGCTTATTGAGTGGAATGGGTGTTGAAACTCTATCTATTCAAGCTTCATTCTACAGTGAATGAAATCATTATGGTATCAATTTTGCTAAATGGTTTATTTGCACAAGGTTGATTCGAAATTTAGTTCTAGAGGGAAATGGGATTTTCTGAAGAGGAATAAATTTTAAGTCTTAAGGATGCTTGGATGATAGAGTAATATTATATTTTTGTATTACAAAGTCTGGATTTAAATTTCTGGTTGTTATATAGTACTTTTCACAGCTATTCACCAACAGGAAGGATTCAGTCCTGGTCACACAAATTTTGTGCCAATTCCTAATACAACTGTGGTCAAACACCTAATTTTAATTCCACAATTCCAAACCTGGTTATGACGGTTCTAGGAAAGATGAGATAAGAAATCAGATAGATTTTTCCATATTGGTAATATAACACTGTGTACTAAAATGTTGCATTTATATTCCTACAGACTTCAAGTCAAGCACTTTCTCTTCATTTTTTCAATTATGCAGATCTGATGGTGGCTAAAACCTTTTTAATACTTTGAACAGGTCTTCGTTATTAAGCATCTGGACACATACCTAGTAGGCTGTACGAAGACAGCTATGATTAACTTTAGCCTTTTCATTCACTAAATTTTAGTTGTGGTTAAGAGTAAGAGACTTATTCCCCTTGTTCACTATTAAGTACTGGATATGAATTTAGTACAAGATTTCAAAAAACTGGAAGATGACCCTACCCCTATTGAAGGAGGAGCTTATGGGTCTGTAATTAATTTGTGAATGGATAATGGGTATGGGTTACAGTACAAATACCAGACGCTAATCTCTTCTGAGATTCAACAACAGATCACAGGTGAATCTTGCCTAGTTTAGTAAATTAGGACTATCTTTCAGAAAGGAAGTGTATTTGCAGTTTTTTGAGAAGATATGTAGCTCAGGTTCTAAGTTTACTCACTGAGCTGAAAGGTTTGTTCTTGAACATTTTTTCATCATGCATTGTTAGGAGGGGCACAGAAAGTGTTTGTAAAGAGAGAAAGGGCGAGTGACAGGAGCAGAACGCGTAAATGATGGTAGCTGCGGTTGATGAGGTAATTAGGGGAAGAATGCAGCCAAAAGTGAGCAACCGGAGCAACGAGTGATAGCATGTAGGGCAGAGAAGAAAGGGAGTAGGGAGAGACATGGAGGAGCATTTGATAGAGAGTTTGAGCGACAGGGGCAGAGACGAAGGTCTCCACAGGCAGGATGTCATTATTGTGGAAAGATAGGGCATTTTAGAGGAACAGGAGAGGATCGGTTAAACTAATTATTTTTTTTAGATTAGATTAGACTTACAGTGTGGAAACAGGCCCTTCGCCCAACAAGTCCACACCGACCCGCCGAAGCGAAACCCACCCATACCCCTGCATTACCCCTTACCTAACACTACGGGCAATTTAGCATGGCCAATTCACCTGACCCGCACATCTTTGGACTGTGGGAGGAAACCGGAGCACCCGGAGGAAACCCACGCAGACACGGGGAGAACTTGCAAACTCCACACAGTCAGTCGCCTGAGTCGGGAATTGAACCCGGGTCTCTGGCGCTGTGAGGCAGCAGTGCTAACCACTGTGCCACCGTGCCGCCCACTAATCTACCTCATAGCGGGCAAAGAAGGAATTGCAGCGGCTGTCAGCCTGGCCCCAGACCAAGCTGAGTTTTGAAATCAACGGAAGAGGTGGGAAGTATAAAATGGAAGCTGTGGAAATCGTACAAATGCATTTATGGATTGAATTTAAATTTGTCTTACTAAATTAGATCTAGCAATGTTCTACCAGTGCCACAGTTAAACTTTCAGATATGTTTCATGTCAATAAATGCCAATAATTTTCTATGAGTGATTCTGTGGTATTTGAGCAATTATTATAGCTATGTTTAATGTCAATTTTAACATTGGAGGTCAGGTTTTGGGAAACTTTATAGGCTTAGACATTGAGCAGGATAAGTTGGAATTGACTTTGAGACAACAGCCTTAAGCTTGTTTGCATTCTGATAAATTCTGCTGGGTCATCACAGAAAGGTGGTTTTGTATCTGAAAGAAGAAAGTTGTTAGCTTGTTTGACCAGTTCAGTTGGGTGTGTGGCCAGTTTTGATGTGTTGGAACTAGTTACTATAATGAAATACGCTATAATCGAGGATGTTTAAGGACCTGTACTGCACTGTATTTTTCGATGTTCTATGTTCTAATATTCAGAGATGTTTGAAGTAGGAACAGAACCATGATAATGCACACGCTAATTGTATAGACGACAAATGAGAAAAGGTTTTGGGGCGCATCCTGGACTAGTTGTTAATCAGCAGTTTGCATGTCTGACCAGGAACGTTTCCAGTTTTGGTTCTAGGTGGTTAAACAGAAAAGTGAATGACTTGAAGGTTGAAGGTTCAACTCTTAGCACATGGTAGTAATGACCAGATTAGGTTCAGATCAAAAAAATGGAGTCTGAAAGATAAAGTCATCGGGATGTTTATTTTAGTGACAACATTTAAAAGAAACAGTTTGAATAGTGAGATAACCATGGAGAATGTTTTAAAACCAGTTGAACAGAGAGCAAGGTAATATAGTCTGACTAAATTCAATGGAATTATGGAATTCAATGTAGCTAAGTGCGAAGTCGTTCACTTTGGTAGGAATAACAAGATGATGGATTACTGGGCTAATGGTAGGCTACTTGGTAGTGTGGATGAGCAGAGGGATCTTGGTGTCCATGTACACAGATCTCTGAAAGTTGCCACCCAGGTAAATAGTGCTGTGAGGAAGGCATATGGTGTACTGGGCTTTATTGGCAGAGGAATTGAGTTCCGGAGTCCTGAGGTCATGTTGCAGTTGTATAAGACTCTGGTGCGGCCTCATCTGGAGTATTGTGTGCAGTTTTGGTCGCCATACTATAGGAAGGATGTGGAAGCTTTAGAACGAGTGCAGAGGAGGTTTACCAGGATGTTGCCTGGAATGGTAGGAAAATCTTATGAGGAAAGGCTGAGGCACTTGGGGCTGTTCTCATTGGAGAAGAGAAGGTTTAGGGGAGATCTGATAGAAGTGTATAAGATGATTAGGGGTTTAGATAGGGTAGATACTAAGAACCTTTTACCGCTAATGGAGTCAGGTGTTACTAGGGGACATAGCTTTAAATTAAGGGGTGGTAGGTATAGGACAGATGTTAGGGGTAGATTCTTCACACAGCGGGTTGTGAGTTCATGGAATGCCCTGCCCGTATCAGTGGTGAACTCTCCTTCTTTATGGTCATTTAAGCGGGCATTGGATAGGCATTTGGAAGTTATTGGGCTAGTATAGGTTAGGTAGGATTCGGTCGGCGCAACATCGAGGGCCGAAGGGCCTGTACTGCGCTGTATCCTTCTATGTTCTATGTTCTAAAGAAAATACATTTAGATTTGAGCTTTCAAGAATAAATTGACTAAAGCAAAAGCAACAGAAGGAAAATAAAGGAATGAGAAAGTGGCATTTGGAATGATAAAATCAAGAATATAATGTAGTATAAAAGCATAGTCAAAACAGATGAGGTAATCTTAAGGTGAAAGTGGTCATTTTTTTTTACTTAAACATTGCCAGTACTTTTATTATCATTAAATATTTTCACTGTGCTGTTGCAGAGGAGAATGAAATTATGATCTGTTAAAGCTCTTAAAAAGGATAGTGATGAGAACACTTGTGGAATAATCCATGGAAAAACTGTATTTGAAAGGAAAGTTATGTTCAGGAGTTAGTCCATTTAAAAATGAGATGAGGATTGGAGGTCACTGTTTCAAAGGCCACAGATTTGAACATTTTTTTCGTCCTTATGGAAAATGGGGAACCTTTGGAACTGTTCTGCAAAATGTGGTGTTAAATATAGATTCTGTATCAGCAGGGAGGGAAATCTTCTGTGCTGTACTTTTCTATTTGGGTCCTCAGATACGTGGGATTACAGAGTAAATGGATCCTCCATAGCTTGAATAGCTGAGCATTTGGGAACCATTCTCAGAATTGGAGACAGTCAGCATACATTTATGAAAGGGAAGTCAAGCTTGACAAATTTACTGGAATGTTTTGAGGATGTAAATAATGAGGTTACCGAAAGGGAGCCAGTGGAGGTGGTTTATTGGGAATTTCTGAAGACTTTTAACAAAGTCTCATTAAGGGATTAGTGCGTAAAATTAAAGAATGTGGCAATAGATTTAGTTTATTGAGGTGGATATAAAATTTGTTGGCAAGTGGAAAGATTAGGAAGAAACAGGTTATTTACTGAATGGGAGGCTGGGAAAGAGGGACAGTATCAAACAACACTGGCCCGGATGGCAAGCTCACTAAAACCTTGATAAAACTCCGAGCCTTAGCCACTGAGCTGAAGCAACAGCCGGGGGTAAAAAACCCAGTGATAGATTGGCTGAATAGCACATTCGGTAGATGGGGACTTCAAACGAACACGGGGACGGTAGCTCCGTCCTAACAAGAGTTAGCAGAAATTTAAAAAGGAGGTCCTCGAGAGTAGTACTATCTGGATTACTCCTGGTGCTACGAGCTAGCGAGGGCAGGAATAGGAGGACAGAGCAGATGAATGCATGGCTGAGGAGCTGGTGTATGGGCGAAGGATTCACATTTTTGGATCATTGGAATCTCTTTTGGGGTAGAAGTGACCTGTACAAGAAGGACGGATTGCACCTAAATTGGAAGGGGACTAATATACTGGCAGGGAAATTTGCTAGAACTGCTTGGGAGGATTTAAACTAGTAAGGTGGTGGGGGGTGGAACCCAGGGAGATAGTGAGGAAAGAGATCAATCTGAGACTGGTACAGTTGAGGACAGAAGCGAGTCAAACCATCAGGGCAGGCAGGGACAAATTAAACTGCATTTATTTCAATCCTCATTCCTGATGAAGGGCTCTGGCCCGAAACGTCGAATTTCCTGTTCCTTGGATGCTGCCTGACCTGCTGTGCTTTAACCAGCAACACATTTTCACCTAGCAGAGAAGGCAGATGAACTCAGGGCATGGTTAGGAACATGGGACTGGGATATCATAACAATTACAGAAACATGGCTCAGGGATGGGCAGGACTGGCAGCTTAATGTTCCAGGATACAAATGTTACAAAATGGATAGAAAGGGAGGTAAGAGAGGAGGGGGAGTGGCATTTTTGATAAGGGATAGCATTACAGTTGTGCTGAGGGAGGATATTCCTGGAAATACATCCAGGGAAATTATTTGGGTGGAACTGAGAAATAAGAAAGGGATGATCACCTTATTGCGATTGTATTATAGACCCCCTAATAGTCAGAGGGAAATTGAGAAACAAACTTGTAAGGAAATCTCAGCTATCTGTAAGAATAATAGGGTGGTTATGGTAGGGGATTTTAACTTTCCAAACATCGACTGGCACTGCCATAGTATTAAGGGTTTAGATGGAGAGGAATTTGTTAAGTGCATACAAGATAATTTCCTGATTCAGTATGTGGCTGTACCTACTAGAGAAGGTGTAAAACTTGACCTACTCGTGGGAAATAAGGCAGGGCAGGTGACTGAGGTGTCAGTGGGGGAGCACTTTGGGGCCAGCAACCATAATTCTATTCGTTTTAAAATAGTGATGGAAAAGGATAGACCAGATCTAAAAGTTGAAGTTCTAAATTGGAGAAAGGCCAATTTTGACGGTATTAGGCAAGAACTTTTGAAAGCTGATTGGGGGCAGATGTTCACAGGTAAAAGGACGGCTGGAAAATTGGAAGCCTTCAGAAATGAGATAACAAGAATCCAGAGAAAGTATATTCCTGTTGGAGTGAAAGGGAAGGCTGGTAGCTATGGGGAATGCTGGATGACTAAAGAAATTGAGGGTTTGTTTAAGAAAAAGAAGGAAGCATATGTAAGGCATAGACAGGAGAGATTGAGTGAATCCTTCAAAGAGTATAAAGGAAATAGGAGTATAATTAAGAGGGAAATCAGGAGGGCAAAAAGGGGACATGAGATAGCTTTGGCAAATAGAATTAAGGAGAATCCAAAGGGGTTTTACAAAAAAAGTAAGGACAAAAGGGTAACTAGGGAGAGAATAGGATCCCTCAAAGAACAGCAAGGTGGCCTTTGTGTGAAGCCACAGAAAATGGGGGAGATACTAAACAAGTATTTTGCATCAGTATTTACTGTGGAAAAGGATATGGTACATGTAGACTGTAGGGAAATAGATGGTGACATCTTGCAAAATGTCCAGATTATAGAGGAGGAAGTGCTGGATGTCTTGAAATAGGTAAAGCTGCATAAATCCCCAGGACCTGATCAGGTGTACCCAAGAACTCTGTGGGAAGCTACAGAAGTGATTGCTGGGCCTCTTACTGAGATATTTGTATCAGCGATAGTCACAGGTGAAGTGTCAGAAGACTGGAGGTTGGCAAACGTGGTGCCACTATTTAAGAAGGGCGGTAAGGACAAGCCAGAGAACTACAGACCAGTGAGCCTGACCTCGGTGGTGGGCAAGTTGTTGGAGGGAATCCTGAGGGACAAGATGTACATGTATTTGGAAAGGCAAAGACTGATTAGGGATAGTCAACATGGCTTTGTGCATAGGAAATCTGTTTTTTTTAAGATTCCCTACAGTGTGGAAACAGGCCCTTCAGCCCAACCAGTCCACACCGACCCTTCGAAGAGTAACCCACGCCGACCCATTTCCCTCTGACTAATGCACCTAACACTATGGGCAATTTAGCATGGCCAATTCACCTGACCTGCATATGTTTGAACGGTGGGAGGAAACCGGAGCACCCGGAGGAAACCCATGCAGACACAGGGAGAATGTGCAAACTCCACACAGACAGTCACCTGAGGCTGGAATTGAACCTGGGACCCCGGTGCTGTGAGGCAGCAGTGCTAACCACTGAGCCACTGTTCCGCAAATCATGTCTCATAAACCTGGTTGAGTTTTTTGAAGCAGTAACAAAGAGGATTGATGAGGACAGAGCAGTAGATGTGATCTATATGGACTTCAGTAAGGTGTTCGACAAGGTTCCCCATGGGAGACTGATCAGCAAGGTTAGATCTCATGGAATATAGGGAGAACTAGCCATTTGGATACAGAACTGGCTCAAAGATAGAAGACAGAGGGCGAGGTGGAGGGTTGTTTTTCTGACTGGAGGTCTGTGACACCAGTGGAGTGCCACAAGGATCGGTGCTGGGTCCTCTACTTTTTGACATTTACATAAATGATTTGGATGTGAGCATAAGAGGTATAGTTAGTAAGTTTGCAGATGACACCAAAATTGGAGGCATAGTGGACAGCGAAGAGGCTACCTCAGATTACAACAGGATCTTGACCAGATGGGCCATTGGGCTGAGAAGTGGCAGATGGAGTTTAATTCAGATAAATGTCAGGTGCTGCATTTTGGGAAAGTAAATCTTAGCAGGACTTATACACTTAATGGTAAGGTCCTAGGGAATGTTGCTGAACAAAGAGACCTTGGAGTGCAGGTTCTTAGCTCCTTGAAAGTGGAGTCGCAAGTAGATAGTATAGTGAAGAAGGCATTTGGTATGTTTTCCTTTATTGGTCAGAGTTTTGAGTACAGGTATTGGGAGGTCATGTTGCAGATGTACAGGACATTGATTAGGCCACTGTTGGAATATTGTGTGCAATTCTGGCCTCCTTCCTATCAGAAAGATGTTGTGAAACTTGAAAGGGTTCAGGAAAGATTTACAAAGGTGTTGCCAGGATTGGAGGATTTGAGCTATAGGGAGAAGCTGAACAGGCTAGAGCTGTTTTCCCTGGAGTGTCGGAGGCTGAAGGGTGACCTTATAGAGGTTTACAAAATTATGAGGGGCATGGATAGGGTAAATAGACAAAGTCTTTTCCCTGGGTTTGGGGAGTCCAGAACTAGAGGGCATAGGTTTAGGGTGAGAGGGGAAAGATATAAAAGAGACCTAAGGGGCAACTTTGTCATGCAGAGTGTGGTATGTGTATGGAATGAGCTGCCAGAGGATGTGGTGGAGGCTGGTACAATTGTAACATTTAAGAGGCATTTGGATGGGTATATGAATAGGAAGGTTTGGGGGGATATGGGCTGGGTGCTGGCAGTTGGGACTAGATTGGGTTGGGATATCTGGTCGGCATGGACGAGTTGGACCGAAGGGTTTGTTTCCGTGCTGAACATCTCTATGACTCTAGCCTCGATTCCCCAATTTGCCAGCTCTCCCTCAATTCCATGCATTCTTACCTTCCAGAGCAACCTGCCATGTGGAACCTTATCCAAGGCCTTACTGGAATTCATATAGAATACGTCTCTATGACTCATGACTTTATGACTCTAAGTGACTTTGGGGGTTTTACATAAAGATGAGCAAGGAAAAGCTGCTAGGATTTTCAGACAAGCTAAAGCTGCAATTGCCTGTGTCTCCGAAAGAAAAAGATGAGGTTATTACCGAAATAACTCAATATTTAAATATGCCAGCAAAGCTATGAGAATCCTTGGAAGTGGCTAAAATTCAATTGCAGATGAAGCAGCTTCGCTTGGACAAGAAAGAAAGGGATGGGAGCGACTTAGCGGAGCAAGGAAAAAGAGAGGGAGGAGAAAGGTAAGGAAAGAGAGAAGTAAAAGGAAGAAAAAGCTAAAGAGAAAGAGAAGAAAAAAGGGAGAGGGAAAGTGAGAGAGAAGAAAGAGAAAGAGAGAGATAATTTGAACTTCAGAAGTTGCAAATTAGACAGGAAAGTCAGGTTAACAAGATGGAGAGGAAAGGAGAAGGGAGGGATGCAGACAAATCTGTTAAAACATTGTTATATTCCCATCTGAAAGATATAAAAGCATTTTTTATACATTTGAAAATGTTGCTAGGCAGATAGAGTGGCCAGAGAACATGTGGGTAATCAGATGAGGGATCAAGAGATTATGCAGAGGTCAAACAGGTTATTTTGAATGTTTATGAATTGGTACCAGAAGTATATAGCAAGTGATTCAGAAACGTAAAGAATTAACCAGGTCAGACATTTGTTGAGTTTGAAAGAATTAAACATAGCAATTTTGATAAATGGGTGCAGGCCTTAAAAATAGACAAGACCTATGAGGCTCGAAGAGAGATTATTCTGCTGAAGGCATTTAAAAACTCACTTCCAGAGATGGTAAGAATTAATGTGGATGAACAGAAAGTTCAGGAAGTGAGAAGAGCAGCAGAGATGGCGGATGAATATACATTGGTGCAAAAGGCAAAGTTTAGGAATTTCATCCTGTGAGGAATAGAAATTGGGAGAAGGGAAGATTCTTCACTATAAAAACAAAGTGTAGATGACACTGGAAACAGTTTACCACAGGTGAAAAAAAACCAAGGGGGGAGTAATGGGAAAAAAGACCTGAGGTGTTTCCACTGTGGATAAGGTGGGACATGCAAAGTCACAGTGATGGTCATTAAAGAAAGGCACTGTGGGAAATAATGTGGTAAAAGAAGCTAAACCAGTGAGATTAGTGGAAGGAGTAGAGGAATTACCAAGAAAAGTTGAGGAGCTACAGGAGAGTGCACAGCCTGGGCATCTGCTGGATATTGAGTTAGTGCCCAATCTCTGGAAAGACTTCACCTCCATGGGTAAACTTTCCTCAGAAAGATCGGGAGAGAAGGGAAAGAAGTTACAAATCTAACAGATGCAGGATCTGACCAATCTCTAATAGTAAGAGATGAAACAATTTGCACTCTTGGCCACTGTTGGAATATTGTGTGCAATTCTGGCCTCCTTCCTATCAGAAAGATGTTGTGAAACTTGAAAGGGTTCAGGAAAGATTTACAAAGGTGTTGCCAGGATTGGAGGATTTGAGCTATAGGGAGAAGCTGAACAGGCTAGAGCTGTTTTCCCTGGAGTGTCGGAGGCTGAAGGGTGACCTTATAGAGGTTTACAAAATTATGAGGGGCATGGATAGGGTAAATAGACAAAGTCTTTTCCCTGGGTTTGGGGAGTCCAGAACTAGAGGGCATAGGTTTAGGGTGAGAGGGGAAAGATATAAAAGAGACCTAAGGGGCAACTTTGTCATGCAGAGTGTGGTATGTGTATGGAATGAGCTGCCAGAGGATGTGGTGGAGGCTGGTACAATTGTAACATTTAAGAGGCATTTGGATGGGTATATGAATAGGAAGGTTTGGGGGGATATGGGCTGGGTGCTGGCAGTTGGGACTAGATTGGGTTGGGATATCTGGTCGGCATGGACGAGTTGGACCGAAGGGTTTGTTTCCGTGCTGAACATCTCTATGACTCTAGCCTCGATTCCCCAATTTGCCAGCTCTCCCTCAATTCCATGCATTCTTACCTTCCAGAGCAACCTGCCATGTGGAACCTTATCCAAGGCCTTACTGGAATTCATATAGAATACGTCTCTATGACTCATGACTTTATGACTCTAAGTGACTTTGGGGGTTTTACATAAAGATGAGCAAGGAAAAGCTGCTAGGATTTTCAGACAAGCTAAAGCTGCAATTGCCTGTGTCTCCGAAAGAAAAAGATGAGGTTATTACCGAAATAACTCAATATTTAAATATGCCAGCAAAGCTATGAGAATCCTTGGAAGTGGCTAAAATTCAATTGCAGATGAAGCAGCTTCGCTTGGACAAGAAAGAAAGGGATGGGAGCGACTTAGCGGAGCAAGGAAAAAGAGAGGGAGGAGAAAGGTAAGGAAAGAGAGAAGTAAAAGGAAGAAAAAGCTAAAGAGAAAGAGAAGAAAAAAGGGAGAGGGAAAGTGAGAGAGAAGAAAGAGAAAGAGAGAGATAATTTGAACTTCAGAAGTTGCAAATTAGACAGGAAAGTCAGGTTAACAAGATGGAGAGGAAAGGAGAAGGGAGGGATGCAGACAAATCTGTTAAAACATTGTTATATTCCCATCTGAAAGATATAAAAGCATTTTTTATACATTTGAAAATGTTGCTAGGCAGATAGAGTGGCCAGAGAACATGTGGGTAATCAGATGAGGGATCAAGAGATTATGCAGAGGTCAAACAGGTTATTTTGAATGTTTATGAATTGGTACCAGAAGTATATAGCAAGTGATTCAGAAACGTAAAGAATTAACCAGGTCAGACATTTGTTGAGTTTGAAAGAATTAAACATAGCAATTTTGATAAATGGGTGCAGGCCTTAAAAATAGACAAGACCTATGAGGCTCGAAGAGAGATTATTCTGCTGAAGGCATTTAAAAACTCACTTCCAGAGATGGTAAGAATTAATGTGGATGAACAGAAAGTTCAGGAAGTGAGAAGAGCAGCAGAGATGGCGGATGAATATACATTGGTGCAAAAGGCAAAGTTTAGGAATTTCATCCTGTGAGGAATAGAAATTGGGAGAAGGGAAGATTCTTCACTATAAAAACAAAGTGTAGATGACACTGGAAACAGTTTACCACAGGTGAAAAAAAACCAAGGGGGGAGTAATGGGAAAAAAGACCTGAGGTGTTTCCACTGTGGATAAGGTGGGACATGCAAAGTCACAGTGATGGTCATTAAAGAAAGGCACTGTGGGAAATAATGTGGTAAAAGAGGCTAAACCAGTGGGATTAGTGGAAGGAGTAGAGGAATTACCAAGAAAAGTTGAGGAGCTACAGGAGAGTGCACAGCCTGGGCATCTGCTGGATATTGAGTTAGTGCCCAATCTCTGGAAAGACTTCACCTCCATGGGTAAACTTTCCTCAGAAAGATCGGGAGAGAAGGGAAAGAAGTTACAAATCTAACAGATGCAGGATCTGACCAATCTCTAATAGTAAGAGATGAAACAATTTGCACTCTTATCAGGGAACATGATAATTTTTGGAGGTTTAGTATTCCCCTATATAAGATCAGGTTGGAGAGCCAAATCCGGTTTGATGGAACGCCAGTTACAGGAGTATAGTTTAGTCTTGGAAATGACCTAGCAAGATCCAAGGTGGAATATCTGCCTGTTGTGGTGAAGAAGCCAAAGGAAAACCAGGGAACTGTGGAGTTAAAGGATAAATACCCTGGATTTTTTCCTGACTATTCAGCAACAAGATCTCACTGTCATAAGTTACAGTAAGAGAGCAAAACTAAACAGAAAGACAAAGGAGTCGAGGTTCAGTTAGCAGACACGAGCTGAAAATGTGTTGCTGGAAAAGCACAGCAGGTCAGGCAGCCTCCAAGGAACAGGAGATTCAATGTTTCGGGCATAAGCCCTTCTTCAGGAAGGGCTTATGCCTGAAATGTCAAATCTCCTGTTCCTTGGATGCTGCGTGACCTGCTGCGCTTTTCCAGCAACACATTTTCAGCTCTGATCTCCAGCATCTGCAGACCTCACTTTCTCCTCAGTTAGCAGACACCCTGTTTGATGTAATGATACAGAAAACATAACCCTGAACAGGTCCAATCAGGCAGAGGTGTTTAATCCTGAAAGGCCAATAGACTTACAACAGAAAATTGAAACAATATAAGATGTGTATTATGATGCTTACTCAGAAAAAGAATCGGAATGTATTTCAGAGGATTATTATCTTAAGGATAGAATCCTAAAATGAAAGCAGACCACAGCAGGTTAGTGCAGAAGAGAAGTGGGCTCTGGTGCACCAGATCGTGTTACCGACAACATACAGACAGGAAGTATTACCAGTAGAAGGTCATTTAGGGGTGAGGAAGACTCAGGCTAAGGTAGAAAAGCGCTTCTATTTGCCTGGAATGTAAAAGGATGGTGTTGAGTTTTGCTGAACCTGTAAAATATGCCAGAAGATAGGAAAGCCACCATAGAAAACAAGTGTTAATTACTCTCTTATAGAGTGAGGAATCAAATCGAGATGGTGTGGACTTTGATGGGCTGCAAAATACATTAAATAATGAGGAAGTTCTTGAAGAATGGGATAGGATATTGGATTACCTGCCTCAGGATCAAAGAACGGAGTTGAAGGGTTTGTTGCAGCTGTATAAGGACATATGCAGGAATAGAAAGGGAAGGACAAATATTCTTGTACATGAGGTGGAAATAGGAAGGCTTTAGCAATAAAAAAAGCCCCTACAGGCTTAATCCTCTCAAAGTCGCACAGGTATGGAAGGAGGTGCATGTGATGCTCAATGAAGACATCATCAAAGTGAGTCAGAGTGAGCTGTGTGCGCAGTGCCTCAATGCTGGTATTTTTACAAGGTTACTTTGCCGTTGAGTTTTTCTTTCCAGAGTGCAGGTAATTAGCCAGGCTACATCATGTCTGAGGTTGGAATGGTTCATTGGGGTCTTGTTGTTTACCCCAACAGATAGTGCTTCAGACCAAATAGTCAAGGGGGTGTGGCCAGTGTCAAGCTGTGCAGTTCACTTCAGTTTGGGACTTAGATGAGCAAGAGTCACAGTTGAAGGGGGAAGCTCTCTCTGCTTCTGCCTTTGTAACTACGAAAACCACAAGCTGCCTGTGCCATTTTCACTGTTAGTGCGACGGGATGTGTCTATTAGGACTGTTGCAAGTATTTTCAGAACAGCATTGTAAAGTCAGGTTTGGATAGGATAAGTTACCGATTATTCTGTTTTCAGTTCTTTGTGTTTCATTCTGTAATTTTGTAAATAATATTATTTGTTTAAAACTTGGCAGCCGAACCAGCTAATTGACTCTGGGAAAATCCACCATACACCAATCTAAAACAAATAGCAAAGATACGGTCTGGGCTACCTGCTTAAAAATGTTTGAGGGGTCTGGCCTAGTCCATAACAGCAGATCATTTTCATTCCCAAACCTGAACAGACTTAACGATATTGTGTGGACTATCAAAAGGTCAATGTCATAACTAAACCAGAATTTTATCCAATACCAAAGTTGGAGGTCGATACAACGAAAGTCAAGCAAGCTGTTTACTTCATGAAGTTGCACTTATTGCGTGGTTATTGGAAGGTACCTTTATCAGACAAAGCAAAAGAAGTTTCTGCATTTGTAACCCCAAATAGGACATTTCAATTTCAAATGATGCCCTTTAGAATGAAGAATGCATCAGCCACATTTCAAAGATTCTTGAACAGAGTTGTCACCTGATTCAAAACTTGTGCAGTTTATCTTATGATGTAGTGATCTTTAGCCATTCATGGAAAGATCATCTGGTACATTTGGCAAAGCTCTTTGAATGGTTATGAAAAGTGAAACTAGTAATAAGTTTAAACAAAACAGAATTTGCGAAAGCAGAGGTGACTTTCTTGGCACATAACCTCAAACATAGAAGGATAACCCCCAGGAACAGGAAGATGAAGGCCATCAAGGAATTTCCACAACCATCCTCAAAGAATGTGGTGCTTCAATTTTTGGGACTGAGCAGATTCTATCAGAAGTTTGTACCAGATGTGAGCAGTGTGGTGACAATGCTGAGAGATTTACTGAAGAAGAACACAAAATTTTGGAATACAGAACGATGTGAGGTGGCATTTCAGAATTTAAAAGCCTTATTAACCACAGTATCAGTTCTGGATTTGGTTTGCTCACTGAACTGGAAGGTTCAGTTTCGGACGTTTCGTCATCATAACTAGTAACATTTTCAGTGAGCCTCCAGATGAAGCACTGCTGATGATTCCTGGTTTCTCCTTATATGTTTGGGTTTCTTTGGATTGGTGATGTCATTTCCTGTGGTGATGTCATTTCCAATGGTGATGTCATTTACTGTTCTTTTTCTCAGGATGTGGTAAATGGGATCCAACTCAATATGTTTGCCAATAGTGTTCCGGTTGGAATGCCATGCTTCTAGGAATTCTTGTGTGTGTCTCTGTTTGGCTTGTCCTAGGATGGATGTGTTGTCCCAGTTGAAGTGGTGTCCTTCCTTATCTGTATATAAGGATACTAGTGAGAGTGGGTCATGTTATTTTGTGGATAGTTGATGTTCATGGTAGCCCACAAACCCACCAATGCACTAAAACAGCAGCTAATGAAAGACCCGACACAGACAACAAGCAAAACTAATGTCATTTACAAAATACTGTGCAAGAAGTGTAACAAACGCTACATTGGACAAACAGGCAAAAAACTAGCCATCAGGAAACATGAACATCAAGTAGCCATAAAAAGTAATGACCCACTCTCACTAGTATCCTTACATACGGATGAGGAAGGACACCACTTTGACTGGGACAACACATCCATTCTAGGACAAGCCAAACAGAAAATTCCTGGAAACATGACATTCCAAGCAGAACTCCATCAACAAACACATTGACTTGGATCCCATTTACCACCCTCTGAGATAAAGAACAGGAAATGACATCAGCAACACAGGAAATGACATCAACATAGGGAATAACCTCAGCAACCCAAGGAAACCTAAACACATCAATAGAAAGTAAAACATACCATGAGTGCTTCACCGGAGGCTCATTGATGATGTAGAAAGTGAGGTCTGGAGATGCTGGAGATCAGAGCTGAAAATGTGTTGCTGGAAAAGCACAGCAGGTCAGGCAGCATCTAAGGAACAGGAAATTCGACATTTCGGGCATAAGCCCTTCATCAGGATTCCTGATAAAGAGCTTATGCCCGAAACGTCGAATTTCCTGTTCCTTGGATGCTGCCTGATCTGCTGCGCTTTTCTAGCAACACATTTTCATCATTGATGATGAAACCTAGTATAGTGATGAAACGTTTGAAAACGAACCTTCTAGCTCAGCAAGCAAACTTACATCGAAAAGAAAACAGAATTTAGAATAGCTTAACTAACCTGATACAGCTACTTAACTCAGGAACTGCTCCAATCCAGGAATATCCTATGAACACATTGCTTGGCTAAAATGTAAATTGCAACTCAAATACATGCAGGCAGGAAGGAGCAACATCCAAAGAGATTTCAGAGAGAGAGAGAGAGAAAATCAAGAGGCATTTACTGCAAATGCAGCCTTCCCTGGACTTTATCAACTTGTGACTACTACAACTAAACAAAACTAGAAAAAAGCCTGAAGTGGGAGAAATAGCCACGCCCCTGTCAAAGTTTAACTTAAACTCCTAGGCACCTCTGCCTTTCTGACCTCTCTTAAAAAGAACAAGGACAAAATAACCTTGTCAAAGTGAAGCATTGTCACAACTTATTCCTGGGATGAAAGTTTTACATTATAAAAGTTTAACAAGTTACCCATAGAGTAATAGTTGATCTTATTGTTTCAGACATCATCTTGACAGCAGTGGACCATTTGAATGCTCAATGGGAGTTATCATCCAAACACATTGTAATTGGGTTTTGTAACCTTCCTTGATGAAGCTTATTTCAGTAACAAACTAATTATTTGTGGCTGATGAAAGACATCTGCCTGAATTGTTCCGAACACTGAATCTGACCCAGTTGGCCATATCACCAACATGGTAACATTCAGAACTTGCTGTGATCAGAAGAGGAATGAGACTAATATAAGGAAACAATGATTCCTGCGACATTAGTCAGAACTGAGATGAGGAGAAATTCACAAAATGTCAATTAATTAAAGTGGGAAACCTCTGTCCCACAAGTTCAAGAGAAACGCTGAGTGACAGCAAGTAGAGAGAAGTAAGGGAAGGTAAGTTATGCAAAAAACTTACCTCATGGATTTGGGGCCTTCAGGAGAGGCACTGACTGGGACTGAACAGAGAGCATTCTGGGAAGCTGTCCTATAAAAAAACTTACCTTGTGGATTTGGGGCCTTCATTGGGAATGAATGGAAAGAAGCCAGGGAGGGTAGAAATTTCTCATTCTTAGAAGGATACCGAAAATTGATGTCATAGGAGGGCTATGAATTTATTGGCTAATGGGGAACCAGTTACAATTTAACCTGGGTGAAATTGAATCTTGTTAGCTTATTGGTTATAACTTGCATACAGACTGAGAAAATAAGCAGAGATATAAAAAGTTAAAAATTTAAAAAACATTCAAACCTAATGAATTAAATAGAGATGGAGGGTCAGGTGATGTGTTGTTTCTGCATGATGTGGGAGCTGGTGGACCTCATTGTGGTTCCCAGTGACCATGTCGGTGGTAACTGTTACTACCTGGAAGAAGCCCAGCTCAGAATCAATAACCTGGATTCTGAGTTTCAAACATTGCGACACATCCGGAAAGGGGAGAGTTACCTGGATGCTATGTTTCAGGAGACAGTCACACCCCTTAGACAACTAACTCAAATTCAGCCAGTGATCAGGGTCAGTCAGGTGTGGCTGTGAGTGAGGGAGGCAGAGAGATCCAGGAGGTAGAGTTGCAGGAACCTTAACCCCTGTCCTTGTCCAACAGGTTCAAGAGTGTAGCTCCCCGCGTGTACAGGAATGGGGACTACATGGAAGATCAGCTGACTGACTGCAGCACGATCGTGCAGGGAGCCATTCAAGTTGGGGGAGAGAAGAGAAATGGAGTTGTAATTAGGGTTAGTATAGTTCAGGGCATAAACACTGTTCCCTGTGACCAAGACCGAAGAATCCTGCCTGGTGCTCAGGTGTGGGATATCTCATCGGGGTTTCAGAGGAACCTGTAATGGGAAGGTAAGGATGCAGTGGTTGTGGTCTGCATAGGTACTAACAACACAGATAAAACTAGGGCAGAGGTTCTGCTAAAGAATTGTGAACAGCAAGGAGCTAAATTAAGAAACAGAGCCAAAAAAGTAATAATCTGTAAATTACTACCTGAGCTACGAGCCAATTAACACGGACTCAATTAATTAATCAGATAAATGCTTGGCTTAAAAAATGCTGTGGGAGAAATGGGTCTAATTCATGGGACATTGGCACCAGTACTGGGGAAGAAGGGATCTGTTCTGATGGAATGGTCATCATTTGAACCGTGCTGGGACCAGTGTCCTCGCGAATTGCATAATGAGGGCTTCTGGTCTAGATCAGAGTGGTGCTGAAAAAGAAAAGTAGGTCAGGCAGCATCCGAGGAGCAGGAAAATTGACATTTCGGACAAAAGCCCTTCATCAGGAATAGAGGAAGGGTGCCTGCAGGGTGGGGAGACAATGAGAGGGGGTGGGGGTGGGGAGACAGTAACAGAGTACAATAGGTGAATGGGGGTGGGGATGGAGGTGATAGGTCAGAGAGGAGGGTGGGGGAAGGTAGCAAAGAGTACAATAGGTGAATGGGGTGGGGATGAAGGTGATAGGTCAGAGAGGAGAGTGGAGTGGATAAGTGGGAAGGAAGATAGGCAGGTTGGACAGGTCATGAGAGGGGTGCTGAGCTGGAAGGCTGGAGCTGGGGTAAGGCGGGGGAAGGGGAAATGAGGAAACTAGTGAAACCCACATTGATGCCCTGGGGTTGAAGTGTTCCGAGGCAGAAGATGAGGCACTCTTCCTCCAGGCATTGGGTGGTGAGGGAGCAGTGGTGGAGGAGGTCCAGGACCTCCATGTCCTCAGCAGAGTGGGAGGGGGAGTTGAAATATTGGGCCACAGGGCAGTGTGGTTGATTGGTGCGGGTGTCCCGAAGATGTTCCCTGAAGCGCTCTGTGAGGAGGCGTCCAGTCTCCCCAATGTAGAGAAGACCACATCTGGAGCAACGGATACAATAAATGACATTGGTGGATGTGCAGGTGAAACTTTGATGGATGTGGAAGGCTCCTTTGGGTCTTGGATGGAGGTGAGGGGGGAGGTGTGGGCACAGGTTTTGCAATTCCTGCGGTGGCAGGGGAAGGTGCCAGGATGGGAGGGTGGGTTGTAGGGGGGCGTGGACCTGACCAGGTAGTCACAGAGGGTGCTCTAGGCAGAAAGGGGTGGGGAGGGAAATATATCCCTAGTGGTGGAGTCCGTTTGGAGGTGGCGGAAATGTTGGCGAATGATTTGGTTTATGCAAAGGTTGGGAGGGCGGAAAGTGAGTACTAGGAGTGTTCTGACCTTGTTACGGTTGATTTTAACTAGGTCTTCAGGCAGGGCTCTAACCTGAATAGGAAGGGAGGCATTCATAGAGTCCTAGAATCAGAGAGATGTACAGCACGGAAACAGACCCTTCGGTCCAACCTGTCCATGCTGATCAGATATCCCAACCCAATCTAGTCCCACCTGCCAGCACCCGGCCCATATCCCTCCAAACCCTTCCTATTCATATACCCATTCAAATGCCTTTTCAAAGTATAATTGTACCAGCCTCCACCATATCCTCTGGCAGCTCATTCCATACACGTAACACCTTCTGCAGGAAACGTTTGCCCCTAAGGTCTCTTTTATATTTTTCCCCTCTCACCCTAAACCTATGCCCTCTGGTTCTGGACTCCCCGGCTCCAGGGAAAATATGTTGTCTATTTATCCTATCCATGCCCCTTATAATTTTGTAAACCTGTATAAGGTCCCCCCTCAGCCTCAAACACTCCAGCAAAAATAGCCTCAGCCTGTTCAGCCTGGCACTTCACCTCAAATCCTCCAACCCTGGCAACATCCTTGTAAATCTTTTCTGAACCCTTTCAAGTTTCACATCATCTTTCCAATAAGAAGGAGACCAGAATTGCACGCAATATTCCAACAGTGGCCTAACCAATGTCCTGTACAGCCACAACATGACCTCCCAACTCCTGAACTCAATACTCTGACCAATAAAGGAAAGCATACCAAATGCTTTCTTCACTATCCTATCTACCTGCAACTCCACTTTCAAGGAGCTATGAACCTGCACTTCAAGGTCTCTTTGTTCAGCAACACTCCCTAGGACCTTACCATTAAGTGTATAAGTCCTGCTAAGATTTGCTTTCCCAAAGGACAGCACCTCGCATTTGTCTGAATTAAATTTCATCTTCCACTTCTCAGCCCAATGGGCCATCTGATAAAGATCTCGTCGTAATAGGGGAAATGAGAAAATCCGAACGAAAGGAGGAGGTAAGAGTGCGGCATTCTGAAGAGGTATTTGCAGCACAGACAGAAATAGGAAAGAGCATTTGGAAAGGGTTAGCAAGCAAACTTCAATTAGACTGGACAAACAAATGACAATGAGAAGAGGGATGATTAATGCGGGACTGTGTGCACCCAGTTATATCTGGGTGTACTCAGCAAGCTCATTTACTTTATGGCGCAGAGCGAAATTGGCAGGTATGACATGGTGGGCATTATGGAGACATGGTGAAAGGTTATCAGGATTAGGAGCTGGTTATTCATGGATCAACATTGTATTGAAAAGATAGGCAGACGGGCAGAGGGGAGTGTGGTTGTATAATTTGTAACAAATGAATTAAATGAATAGTAAGAAGCAAAGTCAGATCAGATGATGTAGAATCTGTGGGGTAGAATTGAGAAAGTGCAAATGCAAAAAAATAGAAGCAAAGTTGGTGTTATATACAGACCTTCAACCAATAATCAGGAGTTAGAAATGATGTGTAGGAAAGGTAAAGTTACAGTGATGGTGGAGGATTTCAATCAGATTGGTAGTGAATTACAACAAAATTTCTACAAGATGGCTTTGTGGAGCAGCTTGTGGGGGAGCTGACTAGGGAACAGACAATACTGGATTTAGCATTGAGCAATGAAGCAGACTTGATAAAGGAGCTTAAGGTGAAGGAACCCTCAGGAGGCAGTGACCATAATATGATTGACTTTACTCTGCAGTTTCAGAGGGAGAAGATAGAATCAGAGATAATGGCATTACAGCTGAATAAAGACAACTACAGAGGCATGAGGGAGGAACTGGGTAGAATTGACTGGGAGAGGAGACCAGCAGGAAAGACATTGCATCAGAAAAGGCAGGGGTTTCTGGGATTAATTCAGGAGACAGAGCAGGGCTGCATGCAGAGGAAATCGAAGCATGGTACAGGGAGGATGAGGCAACCATGGCTGACCAAAGAAGCCAGGTGTAGCATAAAAGCAACAGAGAATTGTGGCAAAGGGCAGTGGGAAACCAGGGGATTGGGAAGCTCACAAAGAGCAAACAAGGATAACAAATAAAGAAATAAGGAGGGAGAAGATTAAATATGACAGTAAGCTAGCCAATAACATAAAGGAAGACTGTAAATGTTTATTTCAGTATATAAAAGGCAAAAGAGAGGCAAAAGTGGACATTGGGCTTTTGGAAAATGACACTGGAGAGTTACTAGTGGGAAACAAAGAAATGACTGAGGAACTGAATAATAACTCAGCGTCAATCTTCATGGTGGAAGACTCAAGTGATATCCCAAAAAGAAAGTGAGGGGCAGAGCAGAGTATGGTGACAGTCTTGCAGAAGATGCCAGAAAAGCTGAATGGACTGAAGGTGGATAAATTACCTGAACTAGATGGACATCCCAGAGTTTGAAGAGAGATAGCTGATGAGATAGTGGAGGCATTAGTGTTGATCTTTTAGGAATCACTAGAGTCAGGAATGGTCACAGACAACTGGAAAATCATGAACTTCACACCCCTGTTTATGAAGGGAGTAAGGCAAAAGATGGAAAATAACAGACTGATTAGTCTAACCTCAGTTGTAGGTAACATTCTGAATTCCATTGTGAAGGATGAGATTTCTGAATACTTGAAAGTATATGGTAAAATAGGGCAAAGTCAGCCTGTCCATCAAGGGGAGGTCATGCTTGACAAATCTGGTAGACATCTTTGAGGAAGTAATGAGCAGGTTCTCCCAAGGAGAATCAATGGATGGCATCTACCTCGAGTTCAAGAAGGCCTTTGACAAGGTGCTGCACAGGAGGCTACTGAATAGGATAAGGGCCCGTGGTGTTAGGAGTATGGTGCTAACATGGATAGAAGCCTGGCCGTCTGGCAGAAAGCAGAGTGTGGGGATAAAAGGGTCCTTCTCAGGATGGCAGCTGGTGACAAGTGATGTTCTGCGAAGCTCAGTGTTGGGAAACAAGTTTTCACTTTATACATGAAAAAAAACTGAGAGCAATCTGGCTAGGTTAGCAGATGATACAATGGTTGTTAGAGGGTCAGGTAGCATTGAAAAGGTGGGGAGGTTGCAGAAGGATGGACAGCTAAGGAGAGTTGGCAAAAAAGCAGCAGGTGGAGTACAACATGGGAAAGTGTGAGGGCATACAATTTGGTAGGAAGAATAGAAGCTTGGATGATATTCTAAACGAGCAGAAAATTCAAAAATCTGAAACGCAAAGAGACTTGGGAGTTCTAGGCCAAGGTTTGCTTACAGGATGAGTCAGCAGTTAGGAAGCAAATGTAATGTTGCTATTTATTTTGAGGGAACATGAATATAAAGCAGGGGATGTACTTCTGAGGCTCTATAAGACACTAGTCAGACCACATTTGGAATATTGTGTGCAGTTTTGGGCCCCATAATCTCACAAAGGATGTACTGGAACCTGTCAGTGGTGTTCACGAGTATGTTCCCAGGAATGAAAAGCTTAACATATGAGTAATGTTTGAGGACACTGGGTCTATACTCGATAGAGTATAGAAGGATATGGGGGGACTCTAATTGAACTTTACATCATATTGAATGGCTTGGACAGAGTGGATGTTGGGAAGATGTTTCCATTGTTAGGAGAGACTAGGACCCAACAGCACAGCCTTCGAGTAAAAGGGAATGTTCTTTTAGAACAGAGATAAGGAGAAACTTCTTCAGCCAAAGAGTAGGGAATCTTTGCAATCCATTGACACAGAAGGTTGTGGAGGCCAGGCCATTGAGAATATTTAAATCGGAGATAGATAGATTCTTGATTGTCAAGGAGATCAAAGGTTACTGGGA
Organism: Hemiscyllium ocellatum; assembly: GCF_020745735.1. Taxonomy (NCBI): domain Eukaryota; kingdom Metazoa; phylum Chordata; class Chondrichthyes; order Orectolobiformes; family Hemiscylliidae; genus Hemiscyllium; species Hemiscyllium ocellatum. Next base: position 103,307,706 of record NC_083412.1, read on the forward strand.
GATAGCGGGAGAATGCAGTTGATAAACATAGCAGCCATGGCTGAATGGTGAAGTAAACTTGATGGACTGAATGGCCTAATTTCTGCTCCTCTGTCTCATGGTCTTATGGTCTAACGTGGTGGTGGCTGGATCGTAACATTATATCGAGACTGATTTCGTTTGATTTTTGACAGACAGGTGAATCAGGGATAATGGGGTATTGACAGAAAAGTGCTGCTGGGACAACAATGAGATGAACTATATTCTTATTTACTGGTGGAGTAGTGTCACAGGATCAAATGGATCACTCGTGCTCCTCAGCCCTGTGTTCCGATATTCCATTCAGGCCTTTGGACCTGACACACAGGAGCCAATCGAGGCCACTTTGATGATTCAGGATCGGTTGGGAAAACACTTCTGGATAATCCAGACTGGATCAGGAAGGTCCCCCACCCCTCAACCCTCCTTAAGAGCTTCCCCTCTCAGTAACTTTTGTTGCAGATATTGATGATACTGCAGACCCCGATGTTCTGTGAATACAATCTCCATACCTCACTCATGGTTTGTCTAAATCCTCTGCCATCCCTGAACACAGTCTTGTACAACAAGACTCCTTGGAAAATAATCAGCTTTTTTCCAATAACAAAGCATGAGCACATAGGAAATAGGAACAGCTGTAGGCTATTCAGCCCCTCAAGCCTGCCTGTCATTCAGGAAGGACATGGCTGATCTGCTCCAGGGTTCAACTCCACTTTCATGCCAACTCCTTGTATCCCTCAACGTACCAATATGTCACGACCCATCCACCACACGTATAAAAAGTTTCAGTGATCCAGCCTTCACAACTCTCTGGCTTAGGGAACTCCACCATTCGCTAATTTCTGAGAGAAGTAACTTCTGTGCATTTCAGTTTTAAATCGACTTCTGTTATTCTGTATCTCTGTCCCCTAATTCTAGACTCTGCCCAGGAGTAGAAAAACATTCACAATATTGACCTTGTTGAGCCCCGTCTGTATCTTCAGTAACATCATCCCTCATTCATTACAATGAATAAATGACTAACCATTTTAAATGTTCTTGATAACTCAACACTTTCATCCCAGGAATCAGCCAAATGAATCATCCTAGCTACTTGTTACATCAGCATGCTAACTTTATGTTTCATGCACAGGAACATCAACAATCCCTTTGTATTGCATTTGTTTTGGAGTCCTCTTTATTAAATAGTAACCTGAATTTTGGTTCTCATTGCCAAAATTGATAAAACATACTTTTTTTAAACAATAAACTCCATCTGCTAATTATTTGCCTATTCACTGACCTTATCTATACCCCCTTTCAGATTCCTTCCATCCTTACTGCATTATGCCCTCCCACGCATGTTTACATCATCCACAAACTCGAATGTAAACTGCACTTAGTGCCTGGCTTCAAACCATCAATATAGATTGTAAATAACAGATGCTTACAGGACTGATATTTGTGATACTCCTTTAGATATATCTTCTTAACCTTAACTCTCTATCTTCTGTGTAACCAATCCTCATTCTTTGCTCATATATTACTGTCTTAATGTGAACTCATGTCTGGTGTAATAAATTTTATGTTTCTGGAAAGCCAAATACGCTGTCTACTAGTTCACATTGATCAAGTCTTGTTCTGTTCTTGGGAATTTCCAGCAAAATGTTGCATGATTTTACAGGGCAAAACACAATGTCCCGTTCACAAAATCATGCTGATTGTACGTTAAGCTTTCCTAAATGTCCTGCAATTCCTTAATTATTGTCAGACTTTAGCAGATTCCCAGCAATAATGTTTAGGCTAATTGGCCAATAGGTTCCTGAATTCTGTCTGACTCCCTCCCTAAAGGCAAGTACCACATTGAAAGTTCTCCAGTTTTGCTGGAACGCTCCTGCAATCCAGAGAGTTATGAAATATGCCATACAATGCCACCAGTCCCTCTTTTAAAACTTCTTTTAAAACTATGTGTCAGTTGCTGCTGACCTGTCTACCCTCAGTCTTAGGCGAAAATGTGGACTGCAGATGCTGGAGATCAGAGTCTAGATTAGAGTGGTGCTGGAAAATCACAGCAGGTCAGGCAACATGCGAGGACCAGGAAAATTGACGTTTCAGGGAAAATCCCTTCATCAGGTGTTCTAATCTACCCTCAGTCTTACCTGTTAGTCAAAAACTTTATTCATTTTCTTAGAGACAGTTGAAGAACTTTCCTTCTCTTACCATTCACTTACATCATTGAAATGCTCACAATGTATTTTCCTTTGAGGGTGATGCAAAACACTGGTTTAAATTATCTGCCTGTTTACATTAATTATTTCCCTCACCACACTGTCCAGGTGCCCCACATATAACTTTCTGATTTTCTTCCAAGGCTCATGCAATCATACTGAACATTTTTTATACATTTGGAAAAGGCTGTGTCTTTTTACCCTTCTTCATAATTTACATGCGTAATATAGTTATTATTTTTCATTTTATATAATCTGTTTCTGGTTCCTAAACTAAACACCCCAAATTTGGTCTGCACTAATCCTCACTGATTGGAATTCTTTAGTTTCTGTTTGAAAATTCTCTTTGATTGCGTTTGTGAACCACCGATGGTTCATCTTCTTATCAAGTCTCGCTTTTTGTACAGAATCAATCACTGCTGAACATTATGAAATATCTGCTTAGATGTCTGCCATTGTACATACACTGACCTTCACCTGGGTGTATTTTCACATCCTGCCTTAGACCAGATGTCAGACAAAAGCAGCAATTTAGATGCCTGGTTCTTTTCAATAATTCAGGGTGATCTTCTGTATGTGGCTGAATACGTGATCAGCTGAAGGTCACTCCACTCTACCAGTTTCCCCATCTCTGTCATTTCATGATGCTACCTTCCAGTGGGAAGACACCAACATGAGCTCCTTTTCCCTCAAACAAGAAATCCCCAAACTCTGGTGGACAGGGCCTTCAGCGGTAACTGACCCATCTCCCATGCTTTTGCCGGTGCCTCTTCCCCTCTTTTCCAGAAGAAACATAGAGATCCGCATCAGGATCAAGGAAAAGTACAAATGACACCATGGTGAGACCCTCAGAAGAAGTGCTACATCAGAAACAGGAGTAGGCCGCTGAGTACGAGGTTGGTGGGTGAAGGGGTCTTGGTGTAAATTGGGAACAGGCAGCAGAATTGCATTGTAGATGTTGGAGCTCAAAACGAGCATTCATGTGGTGTTGCAGGCCACAGTAGCAACACAAGCAGAATTGTATTCATAATCTGTAACTTCCTACCCAGAATAATCCCTCAGTCTATCATTACCATCAAGCCAATCTATGGTCCAGTGACAAGTCTGGGTGAATAGGTCAGAAACTTGTACACCTGAATCTGATAACAACCTGTTTACTTTTATCAATATTTTTATTGAAAAGAAAAGATTTTAGGCCTTCTATAAAATTACAAAACCAGTACAAAATAGTATGACAACTTTACAATATAATCACAACAATAAGAAAAAAACAAACTACTAATCTACTCCACAGACTATCGAAACACAAAAAATAAAAAAACTCTATAAAATCTGCAGTTCAATAAATAACCATTGAGAAAGAAGAAGAAAAAAAAGCAGAAAAAGTAAAATTATGGCAAGTCATAACAAGGTAGCTTAAGTTACATTCCTAGACAAAGGCCCTGGATAATATAACCGATATGTCTACATTGTTATCGTTCAAAAAGGACCGCCATGTTCTCTCGAACAATTGTGTTTTCTGGTGCACCATACTCGGAAGGAAGTCCAGAGGGAGGTGTTCCATAACCATCCTATGCCAGCTCAAGAGTCCTGTGGGATCTCCTGACATCCAGCTCATTAAAATGTACTTCCTCGCACAGAAAGAATATTTAACAGATTCTACTCATGACCATCCAAGGAAGGAAGATTTGAAAGACCCATAAGGAGGGACAGTGGATCCAACACAATCTCAGTTCCCAAAACCTTTGCCAAAGCACTCCCTACATCACCCCAACACCTGTGAATCTTGTGGCATGTCCACAAACAATGAGTAAGAGTACCAACCTCCGTTTTTCATTTGCAGCGCATCGAATATGATCCCTTCTTAAACTTCATATGCCGTTCTGGTGCCAGGTAAGCCCTATGAAGTACCTTCAGTTGAATAGTCTGAGTCCTATTACAAATCGAGATCTTCCTAACATTTTCTCCAGACATCCACCCACATCTCTGAGGAGATCTCCATCCCTAACTCTTGAGTCCAGGTTTTATATCGCCATTTCATGTCCATTGGCACTTTACTACCTAGTAAGTGATAGAGTGTGCTAACTGAGGGGGAACCCGCTGACCAGAGCACTCTCCTCGCCATGTCCAATTTGTAAGGATTGACCATCATTGTAGTCTTTTTTTGTACAAAGTCTCTAATTTGGAAGTATCGAAAGAGATCCTTCCTAGGTAGCTCAGCTGTTCGAAGGACATCATGACCTCTCCATCCCAAACAGGAGATTCCTCTGGACTCCCAGGGCTTAAAGTCAGAGTCCGTCAAACCTGGCTGAAATCCCAACATTCCCACTATAGAAGTGAAAGGGGAGGTTTTTTGTAAATTGCCCTCGCCCTGTCGCATCATGCTTTAACTGTGTTTAGGACAATCGAATTTTCCCAATGATCCATGACAGTTCTCATATTTTCCATAAGCAACAAGTTAATAATCCGCCACATAGGATAACAAGGAACTCAGTTGGTAATTCCTAAAGTCTGGAAAGTCTAGACCCCCACCCCCCCACCCTTTCTTGCGAAAGCTGCAATTTATCCAGCTTAATAAGAGGCCGTCGATGATGTCAAATAAAAGATCCAAGCCAGCTATAAAGTCTACGTAGCACTTGTCTTGGCAACATCAAAGGGGACATTCTCATGGGATATAATAAGTGAGGAAGAACATTCATCTTAACCAAAGCTATTCTGCCCAAGATATCAGAAGATCTTCCCAGCACTGAAGATCCTGCCTAACTTCCTCTAAAAGCTACACGTAATCGGCTTTTTTTTTATAATTGATCAAAAACCAGGGTAATAAAAATGCCTAAGTACAGAAAACCTCCTTTGACCACCAAAAGGGGAAGTGGGTTCCATCCTCAAAGTTGGACATATTGGTTAGACCCCCACAGGCATGGCCTCTGATTTCATGAAATTAATTTTGTATCCTGAAAACACACCAAACAGATTAATCTCTTGTGTTATGCAGGGGACACATGTCATTGGATCAGTTACACATGCCATTCTTGATGAAGGGCTTATGCTCGAAACGTCGAATTCTCTATTCCTGAGATGCTGCCTGGCCTGCTGTGCTTTGACCAGCAACACATTTTCAGCTGTGATCTCCAGCATCTGCAGACCTCATTTTTTACACATGTCATTGGATCAGTTAAAAAGAGAAGGACATCATCCACATAAAGAGTAATTTTATGCCTGCCTGATCCTACCTCCGGGGCAATTATATTGGGATCCATCCGAATGGCTTCCACCAGTGGCTCAATCACCGGTCTAAGTAATAGTTGCGAAACTGGACACATTTGACAGAAGCCTCTGCCAACACTAAAGCTATCTGACCTTTTACAATTAGTGAGCACCACTGCTTTTGGGTCACTATACAGCATTGCCACCCATTTGATAAAAATCTCTCCAAGACCAAACCATTCCACGACAGAAAAGAGATACGGCCACTCCACCCGAACAAATGCTTTCTCTGCAATCGAGGAGACGACTAAACCCAAGATCGCTCTTTGCTGACATATTTGGACCATATTTAATACTCTTCTGATATTATTGGTTGACCTACGACCCTTATTAAAACCTGCCTGGTCCTCCTTTACAATAAAAGGCAACACCCTCTCCAGTCTTAACGCCAGCATTTTCGACAGGATATTTAAATCCACGTTCAGTAACGATATATGCCTGTATGATGTGCAATCTTCTGGGGCTTTCCCTTTCTTAAGGATGAGACAAATATTTGCTTCTCTCAAAGAAGATGGGAGGCAGTCCTGATTGTATGATTAATTGTACATATCCAAGAGTGTCTGTAAACTCCTTATAAAACTCACTTTGAAATCCATCTGATCCAGGCACTTTACCACACTGGAGCAGTCTCACTACCTCCTGTACTTCCTGAATTGTCGAGGGGGCACTCAAAAAGGACACCTGCTCTGAGGTTACACCCGAAAAAGTCCAAAGTCTTAAAAAAGGACTCCATCTTCCCCATTCTACCCTCACAGCTGTCCAACTCATATAGCAAAAAATAGAACTTTCAAAATGCTGCATTAATCTTTTTGGCATCTCAAGTCAAAGTACCAGCACGCTCTCTAATAGATGTAGTAGATTAGGAAGCATTCCTCTTTCTCGCCAAGTACGCTAAATACCTACCTGGATTATCACCGTACTCAAATAGTCTCTGTTTCATAGAAACATAGAAATGTACAGCACAGAACAGGCCCTTCGACCCACAATGTTATGCCAATGTTGTGTTTCACAAAAGAGATCTTCTTCTTTGCTGTTTGGGTAGGTGCAGCATTCAAAGTAGCCCTGAGGTCTGTAATCCTCTGTAATTTAGTTATGGGTGGCCAATCAAAGAATGCTAACTCAGCTGCCTCCGTGCGAGCCTCAAGCAGACATTGCTGTTCTCCACTCTGTCGTCTCCAGGTCTCAGAGTAAGAAATAATCTGATCCCAGACAGAGGCCTTGACAGTCTCCCACGCTGGCCATACCTGACTTGATATCCCAAAGGATTTAAATTCCTGTGGAAAATATTCTATAAACTTATTATCTTTCAGGAGGAAAGGGTCCATCTACCAGTGCCGGGGAATCTACCTCACCACCTTTGATCTTAACTGCCACACTTTCTGTTTGCTGTTTGCACCTTTGAAGGATATATGCTCATTGTACACCTTACAGCTTTTCTATAAGTAACAGACATTGCCTTTGTTCCACTGAATCTTTTTCACATACTTTTCCAATTCACTGAGGCCAACTTGTCCCTCAATACTTCATGGCTTGCCTGACTCAGGTTTATAAATGTAATTTCAAAAAAAAATTGTATTCAGATGTCATGTAAAATCCAATATATTATGATCACTATTTCAAAAGGTCCTTTACAGCAAGGTTTTCAATTAGCTTTTCTAGTCACACAACAACAATTCCAAAACAGCCTGATCTCTGGCTTGGTGCTCAATATACTGTTAAAACAAACAATCTCACACACGCCATGGAATCCATTTTTCCCAGCATTAGGATTCACTTGGGTTAATACAGTTTAGATGTTGCTTGATATTTTTCCATTAGTGCTGCAGTACATATGAACCTAAATATCTAATTTCCTGTTTTATAACATGCCCAACATTTGTGTTGCATATTTGACTTTGATGTGTAATGCACTTTAATGTTTGCTTGTCCTTGCTCATTCTAAGCTCCACATTACCAATTTCAGTGGAAGTAAGCAACATAGGTTCTGAAAACATTAATAGTAGATTCTGGCGAGATGTTTGGTGAGGCTTACCTTGACGTTGAGGTCATCTCACCACATCTTATTTGATCTTCTCAAGAGTAATTATGACATTTTCACCAGATCTCCTGTTGCGCTGGTGTAGTAGAAAAGAGCAAAGATCTTTCAAGCTATGCAGTGCATTCCTCCAGAGAGTTGAGGCTGCTCTAACACTCGATGGGAACCTTACAGCAGGCTGGCAAAGTATTGCTGCTGCTGCACAGAATCTTTTTGAGATCATGTCTGGAGTAGTGTGCACAGATTTTATCTCCTCACTGAAGAAAGGCTATTGTTACACTGGAAGCAGCTCAGAGATGGTTGTCTCAAAGATTCCTGCAAAGAAGGCGTTAACTTAAAACAAAAGAATGATCAGTTTGATCTAATGTGCATTGGAGTTTATGATAATGAAAGCTGATCATAATTTTACAGAAAAGACTGGAAGATGTCAGCCACAGAAATCAATTCCATAGCAAATGGAGGAATCTTGAGTCTGTTGCACAGAAATTTCAGAAGGATATTCAGGCATTCACTGCTGCCTCACAGAGTCAGGGACTCTGGTTCGATTCCAGCCTCGGGCAACTCTCTGTGTGGAATTTGAACTTTCTCCCCATGTCTGCGTTTCTCCAGGTGCTTCACTTTCCTCCCATTATCCAATGATGTGCAGGCTTGGTGAATTTGCCACACTAAATTGTCCCATAGTGTTCAAGGATATGTAGGTTAGGGGTCTTAGTCAGTGGAAATAGAGCAATATGGTAGGACAATGGGTCTGGGTGGGTTACTCTTTGGAGGGACAGCGTGGACTTGTTGGGTCAAATGGACTGTTTCTACCCTGTAGGGATTCTATGTTTCTATGTCTATGGAACAGGGTGAGGCTATTCAGCCCTGGAGCCTGATGTACAATTACAGGAGGAGGCCAGTGAACCCCTTGAGCCGATAACACAGAACCCAGAATAAGCCATGCAGCACCAGCATCCTGTTACCGAGGTTATGGACCAGGCCAGAATGCCGAAAATATGTTAAGAAAATAGCTTGGACCCTAATTTTTTTTTTATTTTAAAGGCAGATGTGAAGTGGATATTCCAGGTGTGATGATGCTGCTGGTCAAAGCACTTGGCATTAAGTAAAACAGAATTTATTTAAATGTTACAATTAAAGCACAATCAAAAGAAAATGGAATTTACAATAACTTAACTATTGGAAAACTTAACCAAATCGATACAGCAACTTAACTAAGGAACTGTTCCAATCCAGTCACATCCCATAAACACACTGCTTGGCAATAAGGTAAATTGATTCCTCCAGGCAGGAGGGAACAACATTCAAAGAGGTTTCAAATAGAAAGTCTGTCAGAAATTATTTGCTGACACTGCAACCTCCCTGGATTACAACATCTTGTGACTTACACAACTAAACCAAACTAGAAAAGAAAACCTGAACTGAGAGAACTGGCCACTCCCTTGCCATTGTTAAACGTGGATCTTCCTAAACCCTTCAGCACTTCTGCCTTTACAACCTCTCTTAAAAAAAAATCCCAAGGACAAAATAACCTTGTTAAACTGACAGCATCATCACACACAGCAACAGAATCAGTTCATTCAGCCTCCTAAAGTCTTTCATACAAGGACCAGAAGATGTTAGACTGAAATAACAGGAAACTCATCAGCCCATCGAGCCGGTTGAAAGGGAATTGAAGAAGAATACAAAATAATTTGAGATTTATATGGGAAAGGAAGCAGTAATGCAGCCACATGTGTATTGTGTGGGGACAGGAGAAGACCAATCACTCTCTCAGTCTCATTTCAGGGATGCCGGAGGAGACTGTTCAGTACCTCGAGTCTGTAATGGAGCGATAGGAGGAGACCCTCCAGCTCCTCAAACTGTTAAATGGCAACAGGAAGATCTCATAGTCCCTTAAAACCCTTACACAGCAACAGAAGGAGGATATTCAGACCTTGATCTGCAACAGAACCGGAGCAGGACATGCAGCTCATTGAGACCGTAATGTAGCAACACCAGGAGGACATTCAGCCCATCAAGTTCGCACACCAGGAGCAGAATGTATCCATTCAGCCACTCATGCTCTGAAACAGCATTCTGAGAAGATAGTCGAGGAGAAAGTGAGGACTGCAGATGCTGGAGATCGGAGCTGAAAATGTGTAGCTGGAAAAGCGCAGCAGGTCAGACAGCATCCAAAAAGCAGGAGAATCGACGTTTCGGGCATGAGCCCTTCTTCAGGAATGACTTTCCTCATTCCTGAAGAAGGGCTCATTCCCGAAATGTCAATTCTTCTGCTCTTTGGATGCTGCCTGACCTGCTGCGCTTTCTGAGAAGATAGTGTCTGTTACACAGGAATTGGAAGGGAACATTGAGATTATAGAAAGGGGAGAACTTAGGATAGTCATCTTCACCAAAGAATAAAAAGGGGTGAGTAAAATATTCATCATCATCCAACAGAGTCAGCTGGGTTTCTTCAGGATAAATCGTATTGGAATTACTTGAGTTCCTTAAAGATGGTTGCACAGTGGCTAAGTGGTTAGCACTGCTACCTCACCATGCCAGTGACTGCCATTTGATTGCAATCACAGTCGGTGTGGAGTTTGCATGTCCTCCCTGTGTCTGCAGGGATTTCCTCTAAGTGCTCCGGTTTCCTCCCACAGTCCAAAAGTGTGCAGGTTAGGCGGATTGGGCGTGATAAATGGCCCATAGTATTCAGGGATGTGCAATGTAGGAGTATTAGCCATGGGGAATGCTGCTTCACAGGGATAGGATAGGGAGTGGATCTGGACGGGATGGTCTTCGGGTGTTGGTGTGGACTTTATGGGCCGAATGGTCTGTTTCTACACTGTAGGGATTGTATGATTCTATGTGACAAACAAGTTGGATAATGAGGATCCTCGTGATGTAAAATATCTAGACAAGAGCACTTCAGGTTAGGAGTAATTTATTAACATAGATCGAGGATTGATGAAATAATAAAATGGACAGAGATGGAATAGATCCAACGTTTTATGGTTGACGACTTTTGGACTGCCATAGATTTTGAATCCCAGGCCCCAGCTGTTTGCAATCTGTAATGTTACTTGGATGAGAGGTAGAAGATACTCCAGTCAACTTATCAGATTATACTAAAATACTTGGAAAAGTCGGTTGCAGTGAAAATGTCTGAAGTTTACAAATAGACATGGATATGTTTAGTAAATGGGCCAACATTTGTCTGATGAAATTTCAAAGAGATAAATATGAGGTTATCTCTTTTAACCGGAGGAATACAAAGGCAACTTACGTCTAAATGAAGAGAAACTTCAGCATGCTTAGGTGCAGAGGGATCTGGGTCTTCTCGTTTGTATCACAGAAAACACGTATGCAGGTACAGCAGGTGAGGAGGAAAGCGAGTGCACTTACATTGGCTATTTCTAATAGACTGCAATAAATTGGTCGGGAAGGGTTCCTGCAGCTAAGCAAGCCGCTAGTGAGACAACAGCTGGAATTCTGTATGCAGTTTGATGCTCAGGCTGGAGGAGGGATGTAGTTGCATTGGAGACAGTTCAGAAGAGGTTCATTGGATTGAATCCAGAGATGAGGAGTTTGTCTTATGAAGAGAGGTTGAGCAGTTCAAGCCTGTACTCTCTGGAGTTTATAAGAATGAGAGGTGGTCTTGTTGAGGTCTGTAAGATGCTAAGGATGATTGATAATGCAAATATGAATGGATATTACCTCATGGGACAGTCTTGAACAAAAGACCTGAGTTTTAGAATAAGGGGTGAGGAGAACTCACTTCGCTTAAACTTTTGTTTGGTGGTTGGATTGGTTGATCCAACCCAACCACCCCGTGGCTCAACACTTTAACTTCCCCTCCCACTCCACCAAGGGCATGCAGGCACTTGGACTCCTCCATCGCCAGACCATAACAACACGACGGTTAGAAGAAGAGCGCCTTATCTTCCGTCTAGGAACCCTCCAACCACAAGGGATGAACTCAGATTTCTCCAGTTTCTTCATTTCCCCTCTCCCCCACCTTGTCTCAGTCAAATCCCTCGAACTCAGCACCGCCTTCCTCACCTGCAATCTTCTTCCTGACCTCTCCGCCCCCACCCCACTCCAGCCTATCACCCTCACCTTGACCTCCTTCCACCTATCACATCTCCATCACTCCTCCCCCAAGTCCCTCCTCCCCACCTTTTATCTTAGCCTGCTGGACACACTTTCCTCATTCCTGAAGAAGGGCTTATGCCCGAAACATCCAATCTCCTGTTCCTTGGATGCTGCCTGACCTGCTGCGCTTTTCCAGCAATACATTTTCAACTCTGATCTCCAGCATCTGCAGACCTCACTTTCTCCATACCAATCTGAAGCCCATCTAACTTACACTATTCCATGTACGTCCATATGCTTGTCCAATGATGACTTAAATGAACTTAAAGTTGGTGAATCTACTCCCTGCTGTGTGAGAAAGCATTGTATTCACCTCAACCACCATATATATCCTCCATCACTGAATAGTGACATTGATGTCGACACACTGGGAGATGATGGATATCTCACACACTCCAGCTCCTGGAAGCTGAATGAAACTGTGACCCTAACAGCCTCTGGCAGCACTGTCCTCCCCCTGGTATGAAGCTGCAGGTCATGTTGAAGGAGGTGACACTGCCCTGTGACCAGCTCCTTGTTCAGTCAAGGTCCCCTCTCACTCTGCTCCTGGGATATGTGTCACTGGGGAAGCTGTTCTTCGAAAACCATGGGTGAATATGGCAGATCCCTTTCCCACACACGCCTACTGCTTGGTGTCAGAACTCCGCCTCGCTGCAGTGTGTGCTCCATTTGGTTTTGATTTAGTTTAAATTATTGTCACGTGAACCTTAGTACAGTGAAAGGCTTTGTTTGCGAGTAGTACAGATAGATCATAGTAAGCAAGAATATACAGATCACAGGGTGTAAACAAGACGTGGACAGAGAAAGGCATACAGTTCACATTATGAAGGACATGCGCTCGACAAGATCAGAATCAACAAGGTCAGGATTGTTTTAAGTTCGAGAGTCCATCATCAGTCTAATAACAGCAGGGACGAAGCTGTTCTTGAACCTGTTAGTGCGGCTGTTCAGGCTTCTGTATCACGTGTTTAATGGAAAGTTGTGTAAGAGAGCATTACCGGGGTGGGAGGGGTCTTTTACGATGTTGACAACCTTTCCGAGGTAGCGAGCTGTTTAACTGAAGTCCGTGGATGGGAGGTTGGATCCCTGGTACTCTGGGTTGTGCAAACCACCTTCTGTAGTTTCTCACTGTCCTGAGCAGATTATTTGCCGTATCAGTCTGTTATACACCTGGATAATGTGTTCTCAATGGTGTATCTGGAAAGGTTGGTGAGGATCCTGATGGACTTACTAGATTTCCTGAGCAGCCTGAGGAGGAAGAGATTTTGTTTTGCCTTCTTGACCATCACATCTACGTGGGAGTCCACGACATATTGGCGGTTATCATCGTTCTGATGAACTTGAGTCTCTCCACCTCTCAACCCGAGCTCTATTGATGTGTGTGTGTGTGTGTGTGTGTGTGTGTGTGTGTGTGTGTGTGTGTACGTGTGTGTTGGTGGGGGTGGTGGGTGGGGGTGGGGAGGGGGGAGAGGTTGTGTGGGGGTGTTCTCCACCTTCCTTGCTGAAGTCAATGATTACTTTGATTGTTTTTCCGACATTGAGACCGAGGTTATTATCATTGCACCACGTCACCAATCTCTCTCATTACGTCATGTATTCTGACTGTCATTATTAGATACCTGGCCTACTATGGTGGCGTTTTCAACTAACTTGTAGGTGGCATTTGTTTGGAATTTGGTAACAGAGTCATGGGTGTACAGAGAGTACAGTAGAGAGCTGCGAACTTATCCTTGGGGGGATTGGGGGTGGAGTTCCAGTTTTGAGTGCTATGTTCACCTTGCAGACCCAGATGCTGTAACTGGACTCCCAAAGCTTTGTCCAGAATTGAGTCAACCAATCCTCAGGTCTCCCTGGATGTCTGAGGTAGCTGACAGCACAACCTCCAGCAAACCAACCCCAGCATCTCCACCAACGTTTCAACAACAGTTGTTGGTCAGAAGTACCTCAGATAAAAAAAAGACAAGTGCCTAGTCCTTTACAATCAGAACTTGAGGGACTTCCTCATGATCACCTAAGAGAGACAAGCACCACCGCTCAGTGGGAACCAAGTTTCAAAGATCTTTTTCAGCTGAAGCCCCCTGTCCACGATTTTGCATGGAATATTGGAAAGTCAACCCTGTAACAAAATTGGACTCATATCCAATACCAAGTTTGGAGGACTGTACAGAGTAAGTTGGACAAGCCAGTTACATCACAAATTTGGACTTACTGCGTGGTTATTGGCAGGTACCTTTATCAGAGAAGGTGAAAGAGGTTGCTGCATTTGTAACCCCAATTGGGCTATATCACTTCAAAGTGATGCCATTTGGAATGAAGAACATAGCAGCCACATCCCAAAGATCCACGAAGAGAGTGGTGGCTGGCTTAACAAATTGTGCAGTCTAACGGGATTATTTACTATCTTTAGCGAGCCATGGAAAGATCACAGTACAGTTGGCAGAGCTGTTTGAACGATTCAGAGAAGCAAAACTGGTAATAAACTTAAACAAAACTGAATTCACAAAGGCAGAGGTGATGTTCTTAGGACATAACGTCATTCATGGAAGATTGACCCCAAGGAATGCAAAGACGAAGGCCATTGGGGAATTTCCACGAACAACCTCGAAGAAAGGGGTGCTTCGATTTTTGGTACAAAGTGGATTCTACCAGAGGTTTGTTCCAAACGTCAGCAGTTTGGTGGCACCACTAACAGATTTACTGAAGAACGCAAAATTTCTGTGGACAGAACAATGCCAGGAGGCATTTGAAAATTTAAAAGCTATATTAACCACTGCACTAGTTTTAGTTACACCAAATTTTTTTGGAACTCTTCAAAGTAGCAATCAATGTGAGCAGTATAGGGGTTGGAACTGTACTGCTACAGGAAGATGATGATGGGATTGAACCACGAATTGGCCATGTTACAAAGAAACTCAACACTCACCAGAGAAAATACTCTCCCATTGAAAATTAAATATGGAACTTGGTACTGCCTTAAAACATTTTAATGTTTACGTGATGAATGATATGTCGGAGACAGTTGTGTACACAGATCATAAACCTCTTACATTGTTTGAACGATTTAAGGACAAAAATATGGGACTATTTCATTGTAGTATTATGTTACAGACTTTTAATTTACAAATTGCACATGTTGTGGATTGAAAAATGTGATAGCAAATGTGTTATCGTGGATTAAAACGATAAAGTATAGATACATTTGAACAGATTCCAATGTTATATGTAGGTGTGTGCAGAAATTAATATGAACTTCGATTAATGTCCTGCGTATTTCATTGTAATGGGATTAAGAATTAGGAAAAAAATGAAGCCACCTTTTCATTATAATGTTTCATTTGTTTTCTTCAGGGGGAGGTGTTATGAAGTTGAAGGTGTGGATTGTCCCTTTAAGAGAGAGTGAGTACTGTTCTGAATTGAGAGCTCACAAGCACACAAGCATATGGCAAACTGTCAGTCAACAGAGTGTACTGGGAAATTGAAAATATCTAACATTTGGCTGTGAAATATTTACCTGAGTTGGTTGCTGTTTTGACAACAATTCTAATTTAATCAAACAGTTTAAATTAAGCCCCAGGATACGAAAACCCAACCGAGTTTGAATATAATGTGTCTGCCAATGACGAACCAATGAGATGACCGCAGCTTTTTACAATATAGATTAATGACATAGAAGATGGTATTAGTAATAACATTAGCAAATTTGCTGATGATCTAAGCTGGGTGGCAGGGTGAAATGTGAGGAGGATGTTAGGAGATTACAGGGTGACCTGGACAGGTTAGGTGAGTGGGCAGATGCATGGCAGATGCAGTTTAACGTGGATAAATGTGTGGTTATCCACTTTGGTGGCAAGATCAGGAAGGCAGATTACTACCTAAATGGAATCAATTTAGGTAAAGGGGCAGTACAGAGAGATCTGGGTGTCCTTGTACACCAGTCAATGAAGGTAAGCATGCAGGTACAGCAGGTAGTGAAGAAGGCTAATAACATCCTGGCCTTCATAACAAGAGGGATTGAGTATAGAAGCAAAGAGGTTCTTCTGCAGCTGTACAGGGCCCTGGTGAGGCCACACCTGGAGTATTGTGTGCAGTTCTGGTCTCCAAATTTGAGGAAAGACATTCTGGCTATTGAGGGAGTGCAGCATAGGTTCACAAGGTCAATTCCTGGAATGGCAGGACTACCTTACGTTGAAAGACTGGAGTGACTGGGCATGTATACCCATGAGTTTAGAAGTCTGAGAGGGGATCTGATTGAGACATATAAGATTATTAAAGGATTGGACACTCTGGAGGCAGGAAACACGTTTCCTCTGATGGGTGAGTGCCCAATCAGAGGACACAGCTTATAAATACGGGGTAGACCATTTAGGACAGAGATGAGGAGAAACTTCTTCACCCAGAGAGGGGTGGCTGTGTGGAATGCTCTGCCCCAGAGGGCAGTGGAGGCTCAGTCTCTGGATTCATTTAAGGAAGAGTTGGATAGAGCACTCAAGGATAGTGGAATCAAGGGTTATGGAGATAAGGAAGGAACAAGATACTGATTAAGGATGATCAGCCATGATCATATTGAATGGTGGCGCAGGCTTGAAGTGCAGAATGGCCTACTCCTGCACCTATTGTCTACTGTCTATTATCTATGATCCGATGTCGGCCACATAAAAGAGGCAGACAGTTTGAAGGTCAGGCAGAATAACTACCATCGAGAGAATAACTGTCACTTGAAACACTCTATCAAAGGTATCTTTTCAAATGAAACATATTCACCGTAAAAGAAAGAAGACAACCCAGGGAGATCTTCGGCCGGTTGAAGAAAGACGCTGATAATGACAGCTGCTGTATAGTTTTAGAACATAGAACAATACAATGTAGAACAGGCCCTTCGGCCCTCAATGTTGCACCTGTGAACTATTCTCAGCTCGTCCCCCTACACTATCCCATCATCATCCATGTGCTTATCCAAAGATTGTTCAAGAGTCCCTAACATTGGCAGGCATGGCATTACACACCCTTACCACTCTCTGAGTAAAGAATCTGCTTCTGCCATCTGTCTTAAATCTATCACCCCTCAATTTGTAGTTTTGCCCCCATGTACAAGCTGACATCATCATCCTAGGAAAAAGATTTTCTCTGTCTAATCCTCTGATCATCTTGTATGTCTTCATCAAATCCCCTCTTAGCCTTCCTCTTTCCAATGAGAACAGGTTCAAGTCTCTCAGAATTTCCTCATAAGACCATCCCTCCAGACCAGGCAACATCCTGGTAAATCTCCTCTGCACCTTTTCCAATGCTTCCACATCCTTCCTGTAATGGGGCAACCAGAACTGTACACAATATTCCAAGTGTGGCCGTACTAGCGTTTTGTAGTTTCAGCTTCACATTAAGGGTCCGGAACTCAATCCTTCTACCAATGAAACCTAACACACCGTACGTCTTCTTAACAGCACTATCCACCTGTGTGGCAACTTTCAGGGATCCATGTACATGGACTCCAAGTTCCCTCTGCACATCCGCAGTACCAAGAATCTTCCCATTGACCCAGTACTCTGCCTTCCTGTTATTCTTCCCAAAGTGCATCACCTCACATTTATCTTCTTTGAACTCCATTTGCTACCTCTCAGCCTAATTCTGCAGTTTATCCAAGTCCCCCTGCAACCTGTAACATTCTTCCACACTGTCCACCACTCCACCGAATTTAGTGTCATATGCAAATCTACTAACCCATCCCCCGATGCGTGCACCTAAATCATTTAGACAAATGACAAACAACAGTGGTCCCAAAACAGATCCTTGTGGCACACCACTAGTAACGGGACTCCAAGCTGAATATTTTCCATCAACCACCACTCGCTGCCTTCTTACAGAAAGCCAGTTTCTAATCCAAACTGCAAAATCACCCTCAATCCCATGTCTCTGCATTTTCTCCAACAGCCTACCATGTAGAACCTTATCGAAGGCTTTACTGAAGTCCATTTTGAAATTAAGTTGAAGTAATTTTAGTCAGTGGTTTGTTGCAACAGTATATTGTTATTGAGTTGGAGGCAAGTATAAGCAGTTAAGAGAAAGGATGGCTTAGAGCTGTGAATAGTTGTTCTTTCATGTTTGCTTTCAGAGTTAAAGAATTAATTGATATTATTTTCTTTAAATAAAGGGTCCGGAACTCAATCCTTCTACCAATGAAACCTAACACACCGTACGTCTTCTTAACAGCACTATCCACCTGTGTGGCAACTTTCAGGGATCCATGTACATGGACTCCAAGTTCCCTCTGCACATCCACACTACCAAGAATCTTCCCATTGACCCAGTACTCTGGGGTTCTCTTTCATTCATACGTTAACAGATTACGACGCGAGGTGAGCTTTTCTGGGTGTTTGGTTTAATTAACAGAGGGGTTCACTGCTATGTCGTAACACCATGCTGAGTGTGTGTGTGTGTGTGTGTGTGTGTGTTTGAGGGATACTGTCAGAAGCAAAGACGAACAGAGGGAATGAACAGGTTCACTGATACAGTTAGTAGTCGATTCTAAAGTGAATATCTGGATTCAGAGTTTTAGAGGAACATTCAATCGGAATTTGTGTTAAGGTTGGACAGGACTTTGGTGAGGCTTTTTCCTGAAAGTTATGTCCAGTTCTGGTCGTCCCATTATAGGAAGGATGTTATAAAGTCAGAGAGGGTTCAGAAGAGATTTTCCAAGATAGAACATAGAACATAGAACATAGAAAAATACAGCACAGTACAGGCCCTTCAGCCCTCAATGTTGCGCCGATCCAAGCCCACCTAACCTACATTAGTCCACTATCCTCCATATGCCTATCCAATGCCCGTTTAAATGCCCATAAAGAGGGAGAGTCCACCACTGTTACTGGCAGGGCATTCCATGAACTCACGACTCGCAGAGTAAAGAATCTACCCCTATCATCTGTCCTATACCTACCACCCCTTAATTTAAAGCTATGTCCCCTCGTAATATCTGACTCCATACGTGGAAAAAGGTTCTCATGGTCAACCCTATCTAAACCCCTAATCATCTTGTACACCTCTATCAAGTCACCCCTAAATCTTCTTTTCTCCAATGAAAACAGCCCCAAGTGCCTCAGCCTTTCCTCATACGATCTTCCTACCATACCAGGCAACATCCTGGTAAATCGCCTCTGCACCCGTTCCAGTGCCTCCACATCCTTCCGATAGTATGGCGACCAAAACTGCACACAATACTCCAGATGCAGCCGCACCAGAGACTTATACAACTGCAACATGACCTCAGGACTCCGGAACTCAATTCCTCTACCAATAAAAGCCAGTACGCCATATGCCTTCTTCACAGCACTATTTACCTGGGTGGCAACTTTCAGAGATCTGTGTACATGGACACCAAGATCCCTCTGCTCATCCACACTACCAAGTATCCGACCATTAGCCCAGTACTCCATCTTCTTGTTACTCTTACCAAAGTGAATCACTTCACACTTACCTACATTGAACTCCATTTGCCACCTTTCTGCCCAGCTCTGCAGCTTATCTATATCCCGTTGTAACCTGCCACATCCTTCCTCACTGTCAACAACTCCAACAACTTTCGTATCATCCGCAAACTTGCTCACCCAACCTTCTAGCCCCTCCTCTAGGTCATTTATAAAAATAACAAACAGCAATGGTCCCAAAACAGATCCTTGCGGAACACCGCTGGTAACTGCACTCCAAGATGAACCTTTGCCATCAACTACTACCCTCTGTCTTCTTCCAGCCAGCCAATTCCTAATCCAAACCTCCAACTCCCCCTCAATGCCATACCTCCGTATTTTTTGCAGTAGCCTATCATGGGGAATCTTATCAAGCGCTTCACTAAAATCCATATACACCACATCAACTGCTTTACCCTCGTCCACCTCCTTAGTCACCTTCTCAAAGAATTCAATAAGGTTTGTGAGGCACGACCGGCCCTTCACAAAACCATGCTGATTATCCTTGATCACATTATCCCTATCCAGATGTTCATAAATCCTATCCCTAACAATTCTCTCTAAGACTTTGCCCACAACAGAGGTAAGACTCACCTGCCTATAGTTACTAGGGTTATCCCTACTCCCCTTCTTGAACAAGGGAACCACATTTGCTATCCTCCAGTCTTCTGGCACTATTCCTGTAGACAACGAGGACATAAAAATCAAGGCCAATGGCTCTGCAATCTCCTTCCTTGCTTCCCAGAGAATCCTTGGATAAATGCCATCAGGCCCAGGGGACTTATCTACATTCACCCTTTCAAGAATTTCCAACACCTCTTCCCTACATATCTCAAAGCCATCTATTCTAATTAATTGTGACTCAATATTCCCATCAGCAACATAGTCCTGTTCCTGAGTGAATACTGACGAAAAGTATTCATTCAGTGTCTCCCCAATTTCTTCAGCCTCCACACGCAACTTCCCACTACTATCCTTGACGGGACCTATTCCTACTCTAGTCATCCTTTTATTCTTGGCATACTTATAGAAAGCCTTTGGGTTTTCCCTAATCCTATCAACCAAGGACTTTTCCTGTCCACTCCTTGCTGCTCTTAGCTCTCTCTTTAGATCCCTCTTGGCTACCTTATAACTCTCAGTTGCCCCAATTGAACCTTCACGCCTCATCTTTACATAGGCCGCCCTCTTCCCTTTAACAAGGGATTCCAATTCCTTATTAAACCACGGCTCCCTCACATGACTCTTTCGTCCCTGCCTGACAGATGTTGCCAGGTATGGAAGGCTTGAGTTATAAAGAAAGGCTGGATAGGCTGAGACCTTTTACATGGAGCGCAGGATGTTGAGATAGAAGTTTGTAAAATATAGAGAGTGTAGATCGAGTTAATGGTAGCTATCTTTGACCGAGAGTGGGGGATTTCAAGACTATGTATGTCCCACCCTGTTCATTTTTAAAGTGAGAGGAGAAAGATTTAAAAAAGACAGGGTTTCTTTTGTACAGAGACTGGTTTGTTTGTGGAAAGATTTCCTGAGGAAGGGGTGGATATGGGTACAATTTCAACATTTAAAAGGCATTTGGATAGTTGAATGAATAGGAAGGATTGGAGGAATATGAGCCAGGAGTAGGCAGGTAGAACTGGTTTGGACTGTGATTATTTTTGGCATAGACTGATTGGACCAAGGATCTGTTTTTGAGCCATGTAACTCTATAATAACAGCGGCAAGGGCTGTGGAGTAATTGAAGAGAACAGTAACACAGTTATACGTGGTTGAACTGAAGTAAAAACTGAAGTAACAACTGAATAGTGAGACTTACCAGGGACACCAATGATAGCCAGGATAGGATAATAAAAGTACTGAATAATCACAAGTGCATATAAGATCTGCTGTGATAATGTTATTCGATCATAATGTGTAGAAAGATACCAAATATAAAAGGATAAACTCTTGTCCATGTTTGTCACATTCCAGTCCACTGTTCTCAGATTCTGATCCATTGTTGGAACATTCCAGTCTAAAGTTCTCAGATTCTGATCTCTCCTTCCCCTCTCTGGAAGTGCTGATCCCTGTTAGTCCTGTCGGTGATGTTCCCACTC
The DNA here is from genome assembly GCF_020745735.1 of Hemiscyllium ocellatum. Taxonomy (NCBI): domain Eukaryota; kingdom Metazoa; phylum Chordata; class Chondrichthyes; order Orectolobiformes; family Hemiscylliidae; genus Hemiscyllium; species Hemiscyllium ocellatum. Next base: position 103,328,917 of record NC_083412.1, read on the forward strand.
TTATTATAGAATAACACATAATACAGAGTCAATTTATAATTAAACAATGAAAACACTCCACTGGGATCATTATAATCCATGGAGAGTGACATTAGTCACGTCAGTGAACAAACAAGTTCAGCTAATACCTTCTTTACATCACATTTAATATCACAATAAGAGGGAACATATACTCAGTCAGGATGGAATGTATGAGGATTACTGAGGGATGGACCTTAAATCTTTCAATCTTTTTCATGCTTCCTTCTTGTATGTGGGAGTAGTGCCAGAACACTGCAGGGTTATGTCTGTCCCACCCTGTTCATAAAAGGAGACAGTGAGAAAATAGCATAAAATGACTGATGGGGAAATTTCTAGAGAGCATAAGCCAGGGTAACAATATTTATTGCCCGTGGACTTTGTGTAATATTGCTCTGACTGGAAAGTGCACTATACCAATATCCTTTCATAACCTTGAGACATCATTCAGAGCATTGAGACTGCAGCTCAGGAACAGGAGGGAGCAATTCTGTCCCCATGTGGCTGTTTCAAGGGATAGGAGGAGACCATTCAGCCCACTCTAACCTATCACCACTTGGAGGTGGAAAGCTGAAATGTTGGCATATTTTGCAAAGGGGATCCATTTAAAATATAGACAAATGTTACTGCAGCTGGAGGGGGCATTACTGAGAGGACACATGCACTACAGAGTGTTGCTTATGTTTCAGTAACTGAGATGGGAGGGACCTCCATCAGATACAGTTTATCGGCTGCTCATAATCCATAGGTTACCATTTAGGTTCTTGAGCCAGTCACAGAGTCTGTAGGAGACTGTTACAAAAGAGGAGCACCACGCCATTTAGTCTCTCGAGTCTGATGCAAAGGAAGAGGCATTCAGTCTCTCGAATCTATTACCAGAAACAGGAATTCACTCAGCCTCAAAAGCCTGTTACAGAGGAACAGGAGAAGGATATTCAATGTCTAGAATCTGTTACACAGAAACCATAGGGGACATTCAGACACTTGAGCCTGTTACATAGGAAGAAGGGGAGGCCATTCAGCCTCTCAAATCTGTTACACAGAAGATGCAGGAGGTAGACATTGAGCCTCTTGAATTTGTTGCACAGGAAAAGCAGAACCCATTCAATCTCTCGAGTCTGTGAGATGGGAACAGGAGGAGTCCGTTCAGACTCTCTGGCCTGTTACTTAAGAATAAATTGATAAAATCATTGGGTCCTACAGCATGGTGACAGAGCCTTTGGTCGAAACTGGTCCATGCCGACCAAAATGTCCACCCACACTAACCCCATTTCCCTGCACTTGTCCCATGCCATTCTAATCATTTCCTATCCATGTGTTTGCCCAGATGCCTTTTAAATGTTGTTAATATACCCAACTCATCCACTTCTGCAGGCAGTTCACTCCACAAACGGACCACCCTCTGTGTAAAAAGGTTGCCCCTCAGTTGCCCTTTTAATCTTTCCCTTCTAAACTTAAACTGATGCCCTCTAGTCCTCTATTCTCTATCCTTGGCAATAAAACTGTGTGTGTTCACTCTATCCATGCCTCTCATGATCTTATACATGTTTTAAGATCCCCTCTCCGTCTCCTACGCTCTAAGGAAACAATGTCCTAGTTTGTCTAACCTCTCTCTAGAACTCAGACTATTGAGTATTGGCAAAATTCTTGTAATTTTTTTCTGTATTCTTTCCATTCAATAACATCGTTCCTGGAGCAAGGTGATCAAAACTGAACACAATACTCCAAGTACAGCCTCACTAATGCCCAGTACAACTGCAACATAATTTCTCAACTTCTATATTCAGTGTTGTTACTGATGAAGGCCAGAGTGCCAAAAGCCTTCTTCACTGCCCTGTCTGTGACTCCACTTTCAGAAAACCGTGCACCTGAATGCCAAGGTCCCTCTGTTTCACTACAGTCCTTCAGCCCTAACCATTCACTATGAAACTCCTACCTTGATTTGACTTCCTGATTGGAATCCTTCCTGATGAAGGGTTTGTACATGAAAGTTTCTGGACAATGAAACAAATCACGGAGGAGGAGGCTGCTCTCCAACAAATGCATCCACTGCCACGGAGAGCCCAGCACATAAGGGCAAAAATAAGGATGAAACATTTGTAACAATCTTCAGCCAGAAGTGCTGAGCAATTGAAACATTTCAACCTCTGTCTATGGTCCATAGCATCAGAGATGGCAACTGGCAAACAATTCAATACACTCGCAGGATATCAAGAAATGGCTGGAGACATTGGAAACAGCTAAGATTGTGGGAACAGACAACATTTAACTCCAGTTGGAATCCCGAGTCAAGCTGTTCCATTAGGAACACTGACAATTCCCAACAATGTGGTCAATTCCCCAAGCATATCCTGTGTATAAAAAGCAGTGACCCATCAGTGTACAATCTATCATGTAAACATGAAGGAAAGTGTCAGCAATAATGTGATTAATTGGCAAAAATCTACACAGTGATGTTGATTTGGTGTTCAGCCAGGGTGACTTACATCCAGACCTCATTCCAAGCTTAATTCAAAAGTATGGAACTCCAGAACAAAAATGACAGTAATTACTGTGAACATCAAGACATGATTTGACCAAGTGTGATAACAGTAGCCTGAGTTAAGCTATCTGCTAGTTGGAGTTATCACTGGCAAAAACATTTGCTGCTGTTTCTGGCAGTAATTCAAATTCCAAGACATCTCTGCAGGCATTCCTCAGGAGATAGAGTGTCCAAGGCTCATCCATCCTCAGTTGCTTCAATGACCTTCCCTCCATCATAAAGCTACATGTGGGAATGTTCACTGATTAGACCATTTTCCCAAATGATGAATCAGTCCACGTTAGAATGCAATAACATCTGGAAAATATCCAGGTTTGGTCTCACAAGTGGCAAGTAATATTCATGCCATTCACAAAGGCCAGGTAAATACAACAATAAGGAATCAAAGCATCCTTCTTTGATATTCAACACCATGACCATCACTGCGTCCGCAACACGGTGTTTGTCAGCATCCAGAAATTGGACTGGACTACTCATATAATGAACTTGTCTTCAAGAGGATAGGAATTATGCAGTGAGTAAAACACCTCCTTACTCCCCAAAGCCTGACTATCATTGGTAATATGCAAGTCAAGGATATGATAGATTCCATCCCAAAAATAACCCAATACAGAAATACCAACACATCCACAAAAATCTATCATCTCCACCACCGATGCTCAGTGTGAGCAAAGTACACCGTCTACAAGATGCATTACATCAAGGCTTATTAGACAGGACCTACAAAATCCAAGCTCATCTTGATGGACAGAGGCAGCAGGCACATGGAAAAACTACTCATTTGTAAGTTCCCTCCTCCCCATGGTCATATGTAATGAAGTTCGTTCATTATTTCACAATTCTCAACTCTTCAGATCACAAAATCAGTCCAAAGGCAGCAAGACTTGAACAATAGCTTGGCTCAGGCTACTGAGTGACAAGTAACACAGTGCCAGTAAGGTGCCAGCAATGGCCATCTTCAATCAGAGAGAATCTGGCCCCTTGACACTCAACGACATTGCCATCACTGAATCACTAGCATCATCTTGGGAGTTATAATTGCACAGAAACTGAACTGGACTCCTCATATTAATGCGGTGGTGCAGGAACAGATTAAAGACTAAGTATCCTGTAGTAAATAGCACATCTCCAAATTCCCTAAAGCTTGTCCTCCACCTACAAGTTAAGTGTGTGATGGAATACCCCCACTTGCCTGGATGTGTTTTGCTTCAACAATACTCAAGAAGCTTGACACCATCCATTACATAGCAGCTTTCTTAATAGGCATCACACTCATAAATACACGTTCCCTCTACCACCAATGCACAGTAATAGCAGTGTGCATCAGCTACAAAATGTTCTACACACATTTACCAGGAAAGCACATCCCATATACAGGGGAATTAATGAGAAAGACAGATGTAGTTGATACATGGGAACATTATGACCATGAATCAGGGATCAAACGTAAGCAGCAGCAGATAGACAGGGTGTAGCGAGCTCAGCAGATTTGTAATATGCATTTGTGAAAGCTAGAGGACATTTAAACTTTGGAGCTGGAACCTCCTCAAATATCCCCATCCGCATTGACAGGACGAGGCAATCTATCAGTGCAAAAGATCATTTGAAGCACTTACGACAATCTTCAGCCAGAAGTTTTGAGAAGTTGGACTATCTCAACCTTCTCCAAAGGCCTTTCAGAAAAATTGATTCACTGAACTTGATATTGAAAAACATCAGCGAAGTGCCCTGGAAAGAGTTCCAAAACACAACTATTCTGCACCCCCTAGCTAATTTGTTCCAATATAGATGTACCATTGGCATCTACTAATGTGGAAAATTGTTCAGTTATGCCTGTGCATAAAAAGCTGTACAAATCCAAATCAGTCATTATGTCCCATCGGTCTTCTCTCGATCATCGGTAAAATGGTGGAAGGGGACATCAACAGCACGATCAGACAGCACTTGCTCAGCAACAGTGAAGTGACAGCTCAGTTTGGGTTCTATAACGCCCATTCAACTCCGGATGTCATTCCAGCCTTGATTTAAACACACAAAGAGAACACAACACTCGAAGCAATGTGAGAGCAACTGCTCTCAATTTCATGGCCACTTCTGAACTAATGTGGCATCAAAGCATTTTAGCAAAACTGGAGTAAATGGAGGATAACATAAAAAGTTGGTCATTTTGGAAGGGAGAATCAAAGAACAGTGTATTATTTAAATGGGGAAAGCTGCAGAAAGCTGTAATAGGGAGGGACTTGTGTTTCTCCTAAGTGATGCACAGAAAGCTAGGATTCTTAAGGCCATCTGACAGGATAAATGCTGGGAGGATGCTTCCCCTTACGTGAGAGTTTAGGACCAGAGGGCATTATTAGCACTGGAATAAAGAAGTGCTAATTCCAGACTCGGATGAGGAGGTGTTACTCTCTCAGAAAGTTAATAGTCTTTGAATCACCTTGCCACAGATACTGAAGGAGATTACAAAGAAAAGGATAGTTTAACTTTTGTTTGAAGTCAATCTTACAATCCCTACAGTGTGGAAACTGGCCCTTCGGCCCAACAAACCCACATTCACCCTCCAAAGAGTATTCCACCCAACTATTCCTCATTATTATACATTTGCCCCTGACTAATGCACCTAATCTACATATCCCTGAACAGTTAGCATGGCCAATTCACCTAACCTTCACATGTTTGGATTGTGTGAGTAACTGAGGAAACCCAGGTGAACACGGGGAGAATGTGCAAACTCCACACAGTCAGTCGGTCAAGACTGGAATTAAACTGGGTCCCTGATGCTCTGAGGGAACAGTACTAACCACTGAGCCACCATGCCGTCCAGCTAAGGCAATATTTTGGCTGCAGGAGCCTTGCAAAGAGAAATCATCAACAAAACTTTATGAAAATGAGTCAGGCACACAAGGTGTGTAGATATATCCCACACTGTGACAGCTAAACTGAATTGTTCTACTACACAGATTAGGGTGAATTATGCAGATTCAATTCTCAAAGTTGAAACAAAGGTTTGTTCTCACATGAACACTATTCAATTGTAACATTTCAGGAAGTGTGAACGTACTTTGATCTGAGGCTCTGTTACATTGGCTGCTGTTCAGGAATTGATACCTGGGAGTTCTTGACTGCAGGGCAACAATTCTGTTGTATCTGTTTCAGTTCAGAATCACGTCAATACATAGACACAGGATTGGTAAATGCATTTAGAACTTAATAAGTCCCAGGCAAGAGGCATTAACAGCTGCTCACATCTGTTCTGGAAATGAGTCCCACAATAACATCAGAAAGATCTTATGTTCCCTTTCCCACCGAAACATGGTCTGCTGCTCTCACCTGTCCTGGAACTGAGGTCCTTATACCGATCAAGAAGATTACAGACTCTCTCTCTACATTGTGCCAGAGTCAGCAACTGGCAACTATTCCAGTACAGAATGTCACAGTGAGAACAGGAAGATCCTGGGCTCGATAATGGGCCTATTCATTTGCAACTCAATAGCACTTTTGTCTTGAAACCCACAGCCAACCAGAAAAATCCCAGATTCTTCCCTCTGTGCCTCCAAATTGTCAGTTTCTGTAACATCCTTCATGAACTATAACCCTTCCCACCTCTCTAAACCCTCCAGTTTCTATAAACATTCCTACTCCTGTAACATCCTCCAAACCCTACAAGGCTCCATTCTCGAAAGCCTCTGCCTCCTCAGAAGGTCATTGAAATGAGGGTGGAGGGTGGATCATTTGCAAGAGGTTAGAGATAAAAAAAAAGGGACATTATGGGTGGACGAGGTTGGCATTGCGAGCTGGCAGAAAACAGAAAAAAGCTTGTCTTGGTGCTGCAGACAAATGATGAGGAGGCTATCCTGACAAGGATGTAACCTTTCTTGCAGTTAGACTGGATTGTAAGAGCTGGAGGAGGTGTAAAAGAGAGATTAAAGAAGCTGATGAAGGTTCCAGATATGTAGAGAGTTTTAACATCTGGTAGAGATTACAGACACAGGGAGGACTTCCACAGATAGAGATGGATTTAGAAAGCAATGGGGAGCTGGCTAGGGGATGAAGGTGATTATAGAATCGGAGGCGCTGTAGCGACTAGAGGATGCTGCAAGGTGGTAAGGCATTGGAGTAGGTTATATGGCTGAAAGCATCGTCACAGCTGGAGCAAGGAAAAGAGATGGGCGGAGTTGTAGGTGCTGGAGAACGTTGCAGGTATAATGAGCTATTTATTGGTTAGATGAGAATCATCAGGGCTGGAGGGAGTTTCTTTTGTGGGATGTGGGCATTGCTGGCTGACCAGCATTTATTGCCCATCCCTAGTTGCCTTTGAGGTGGTGGGCGTGAGCTGCATTTTTGAACTGCTGCAGTCCACCTGCTGTAGGTTGACCCACAGTGCTATTAGGGAAGAAATTCCAGGGAGAGAGGGAACTTTGACCCAGAAACAGTGAAGGTACAGCAATATATTTCCAAGTCAGGATAGTAAGTGGTCTGAAGGAGAACTTAAAGTTGGCTGTGTTCCCATCCATCTGCAGCTGTTGTCCTTCGAGATGGAAGTGGTCTGGGGTTTGGATGTCGCTGTCTGAGGATCTTTTGTGAATTTCTGCAGTGCATCTTGTAGATAGTATACACTGCTGTTGCTAAGGTAAGTGGTGGAGGGAGTGGATGCCTTTGGATGCAGTGTCAATCTGGCAGGCTGATTTGTCCTGGATGTTGTCAAGCTTCTTCAGTGTTGTTGGGGCTATACCCATCCAGAGAAGTGGGGACTATTCCATCACAGCTGCAAATGTGTTGCTGGTCAAAGCACAGCAGGCCAGGCAGCATCTCAGGAATAGAGAATTCGACGTTTCGAGCATAAGCCCTTCATCAGGAATAAGAGAGAGAGCCAAGCAGGCTAAGATAAAAGGTAGGGAGGAGGGACTAGGGGGAGGGGCGATGGAGGTGGGATAGGTGGAAGGAGGTCAAGGTGAGGGTGATAGGCCGGAGTGGGGTGGGGGCGGAGAGGTCAGGAAGAGGATTGCAGGTTAGGAGGGCGGTGCTGAGTTGAGGGAACCGACTGAGACAAGGTGGGGGGAGGGGAAATGAGAAAACTGGAGAAATCTGAATTCATACCTTGTGGTTGGAGGGTTCCCAGGCGGAAGATGAGGCGCTCCTCCTCCAGCCGTCGTGTTGTTGTGTTCTGCCGGTGGAGGAGTCCAAGGACCTGCATGTCCTCGGTGGAGTAGGAGGGAGAGTTAAAGTGTTGAGCCACGGGGTGATTGGGTTGGTTGGTTCGGGCGGCCTGGAGGTGTTCTCTGAAGCGGCCTGTCTCATCAATATAGAGGAGGCCACATCGGGTGCAGCGGATGCAATAGATGATGTGTGTGGAGGTACAGGTGAACTTGTGGCGGATATGGAAGGATCCCTTGGGGCCTTGGAGGGAAGTGAGTGTGGAGGTGTGGGCGCTATTCCATCACACTCCTGACTTGTGCATTGTAGATGGTGGACAGGCTTTCAGGAGGCAAGAGGTGACTTACTCACCACAGTATTCCAAGCCTGTGACCTGCTCTTATAGACAATGTATTTATGTGGTGAGTCCAGTTGAGTTTCTAATCAAACATAATTCAAAGGATGTTGATAATGGGGGAATCAGTGATGGCAACACTATTGAATGTCAAGAGGTGGTATGTGGATTGTCTCTTGTAGATATTGGTCACAGCCTGGCATATCAGGGCTTCAAATGTTACTTGCCTCTTGTCATCCCAAGCCTGGATATTATCCACATTTTATTGCATTTGACTATGGACTCCTTCGGTTTCTGAGGAGTCACCGATGGTGCTGTATGTTGTGCTATCATCGGTGAACATCCCCACTTCTGACCTTATGGTGGAGGGAAGGTCATTGATTAAGCAGTTGGTGATGATTGGGCTGAGGACACTATCCTGAGGAACTCCTGCAGAGATGTCCTGAAGCTGATATGACTGACCCTCCACAACCATGACCATCTTCCTACATGTCAGGACTGACTCTATCCACAGCAGAGTTTGCTGATACCCATTGATTCTAGTTTTGCTCGGGCTCCTTGATGCCACACTCAGTCGAATGCAGCCTTGATGTCAAGGGCTATCACCCTCCCCTCCCTTCTGGGATTCAGCTGTTTTGTCTATGTTTGACCCAAGGCTGGAATGAGGTCAGGAGCTGAGTGACACTTGTGGAATTCAAATTGGGTGTCACTGAGTAGGTGATTACTGAGCAGGTTTGATAGCACTGTGGACTACACCATCCATCACTTCACTGATGATTGAGAGTAGACTGTTGGGGTGGTAATTGGTTGGGTTGGATGTGTCCTGCTTTTTATGTACAGGAGCATACTTTCACATTGTTGGGTAGATGCTAGTGTTGTAACTATATGGAAGAGCTTGGCGAGGGGAGCAGCATGTTCTGCAGCTCAAGACTTCAGTGCTATTCCTGGAATGTTGCCAGAGCCTGTGGCCTTTGCAGTAACCAGTGCCTCCAGCCATGTATGGACAGCACGTGGTGTGAATCAAATTGGCTGAAGACTGGTATTTGTCCCATTTAGCACAGTGATAGAGTATGATGGAGGTTGTTCTCAATGTGAAGGCGGGACTTTTTCTCCTCAAGGACTGTGCCGTGATCACTCTCATTGGACACGTCATGGACAGACATATCTGTAGCTGGTAGAGTGGTAACAATGAGGTCTAGTATGTTTTACCCTCTTGTTGGTTCCTGAAGAAGGGCTTATGCCCAAAACGTCGATTCTCCTGCTCCTTGGATGCTGCCTGACCGGCTGCGCTTTTCCAGCAACACATTTTTCAGCCTCTTGTTGGTTGTCTCACCACGTACCACAATATAGTATCTATGTCCTTTAGGACCGACCAGCTCGATCAGTAATACTGCTGCCAAGCCACTATTGCTGGTGGGCATTGAAATCCTCCACCCATAGTACATTTTGTGCCCTTGTCATTTTCAGTGCTTCTTCCAAGTGTTGTTCAGCATGGACAAGTACCAATCCATCACTTGAGGGAGGATTGTAGGTGGAAATGAACTGGAATCTTTCTTGCCTGTGTTGAACCTGAAGCCATGAGACTTTATGGGGTCTGGAGTTAATATTGAGAACTGCCAAAGCTCCACCCTCCAGACACACAGTGCCGCCACCTCTGTTGGTCTGTCCTGCCAATGGGACAGGACATAACCAGGGATGGTGCTGGTGGTGTCTAGAACATTGCCTGTATGGTATGATTCCATGAGAATGACTATTGTATTCTGTTTCTTGGCTAGTCTGTGAGACAGCTATCCCAACTTTGGCACTCAGCCCCAGATGTCAGGAAGGAGGACTTTGTAGGCCCGACAGGACTGTTTCTGCCATTGTCTTTTCTGGTGCCAAGGTCGGTGTTAGGTGAACCATGCAGGTGGGTCACTTTGAGGCTTTGTAGCAATTGGTACATTTGAACAGCTTGCTGGTCCATTTCAGAAGTCAATTGAGTGTCAACCACATTGCTGTGGGTCTGGAGTCACATGTAGGTCAGACTAGCTGAGTATGTCAGATTTTCCTGAGAAACATTAGTGGACCAGATAGATTTTACTGACAATCAACAATATTTTCATGGTCATCAGTATGTTCTTAATTGAAGAGTATTTTTGATGATTACTGGACTGGAGGAGATTGCAAAGATTGGGAGATTTCTATGGATCAGAGTAGCTAACAAAACAGGCAGAGCTGCAAAATTTGAGAAAGAATATATAGAGACGGTGGATTGGAGATTATGGAGGAGATTCCAGGGAAAGGAGGTTTATATGGTCTGTATCAGTTACAGAGATAAGTAGGGCTGCATTGGCTAACTGAGGTTGTAGAGAATTGGTGGTATTTGTTCGATGACATTACTGAGATAGGATATTACTGGAGTTGTAGGACTCTCAAACATCCTTATGGCACAAAACGATGTTATTTGGCCCATCATGTTCACACCAGCTCTTTGACTGAACTCATTACTGAGTAATGATCTCTTGCATTCCACCCCTTTACCCTTTTGCATTATTTTTAGTCACAATAATTATCCAAAACCCTCTTGAATGTTTCAACTGAACATGCATCTAAAACACATTCAAGTGTATCCTAACACTGTCAGAGAAGTTCTTCTTGGTATAAAATCTCTTTCTAGTTTCCTATTAGTTTTACTCCACCTTTTAACCCTGTCTGTATGAGGTGCCCACCTCAGATTCTGGGGCAGCTCGATGTATGCTTGCAGTTCTCTCAGACCCTCTCTTTAATCATCTCTGCTCTGAACCTTCAACATTTCCCCAGGCTCTCAACTCTATTCTCTATCTATTCTATTGTTCTTCTTCATCTTAACCACTCGCCATATTGTCATCCAGGGAGCTTTGCACTGGTTATCCTGCATTACCTATGTGAGGGAGCATTCCTCGATTGGACCCAAACCATCTCCTCTTTGAAGGGAGCCTGTTGCTCAGTTTTCCTTTTTCTGACCAACTTGGTGTTCCAGTCAGACCTTCCCAGCTTCATCTTTGCTCCACTGAAGGCCACTCTAAGCCAATTGATTTTTCTCACTCTCTGTTGTTGTATGTCATTCTCTGCCATCATCCCGAATTTTACAATAAAATGATCACTCCCAAAATTGTTCCCAAATGACACAGGATCAACTTGCCCCATCTCTTTCTCACAGACCAGGTCCATCTGTGCATGCTCTCTTGGGCTGGACACATTCTCCTGTAGGAACCTCTCCTCTATACAACCCAGGAACATTTGACTCTCACTGCCCTGACATGACCAGTATCCCAGTCTATATTTGGACCATTTAAATTTCACAATATAATTATTGTATAATATTGTCATCTCTCTGGACTGCCTTATAGATTTGCTCTCTACATCCTTTTCACTAGTTGGCGGCCTCACAGTGCAAATGCACACTTTTTATTCTGGACCTTCAGCTAAATACATTCTGTCCTTGGAGAAAACCTCTATTTTTTAGGGCTCTTTAACTGATGTTATCCTAAACCAATCCTTTTACATTTCATCCTTTCCTTTCTATCGTTTCTGAATACTTTGGACACAGTAATATTTAACACTCAGTCTTGCTATTCCTTGAGCCAGCTCTAAGTTATTACAGATTTCCACATACCAATCTGCAACTGAATCTCCCCATTCATATTTACTGTACTCCCAGTTTTCACATGAATGCAGAGTAACTATGATTTAGACTTACTCCACCTTCCCCTATAAAGCTTGTTATTGTAAATCCTGACAGTCTCCTCTACTGTTCCCTTTCAGTTCCCATATTCTACCAATTTATTTTAAATCATTCCCAAGAGAACTAACCAAATGCTCAGTCACAGCTCTGTCACATGCTACTACATCCAGCTTGTAGAGTTGCTAGAACCAGTCCCAATGTCCCAGGAGCCCGAAGCCCTTCCTGCCGCACCATCATTCCAGTCACGCTCTCATTCACCTAATACTCCTCACTCTGTACTGCCTTGCACATGGCACTGGGTATAACCCAGGGATTGCTACATTTGAAGACTTGCTTGTTAACCATCCACCAAACTCCCTAAACTGTGATTCTCAGACAACCTCACACTACCTCCCCAAGTCATCCCTCCCAACATGGACCGTAACCTCTGGCTGCTCACCGTCCTCTTGCAGACACTGTGATATTCTTGACCTCGGTATCCTGGAGTTGCATTGACAGTCTCAGGAAAGCTCATATCTCCTTCAATTTACTGAATCTCTTCTGACTATTGCTCGTCCTTCCTTCTCCCTCCCCTCCTGTACAATCAGCTGCTAGTGGTGTCACAAACGTGGCTCTGACTGCTCTCCCCTGAGCAGCCAGCAGCTTCATCAGCTTCCAGACTGGAAAACCGATTTGTAAGTGTGACCCCAGGGTTTTCCTGTATTCCCAAACTGTTTCTTTAGAACTGAATTGTGGCCCATTCCTTTCCTTCAGCCAAGTAGTTATGCCTACAGTGAGATCCCCTCTCTGTATGTGGAGAAAGTGAGGACTGCAGATGCTGGAGATCAGAGCTGAAAATGTGTTGCTGGAAAAGCGCAGCAGGTCAGGCAGCATCCAAAGAGCAGGAGAATCAACATTTCGGGCATGAGCCTGAAGAAGGGCTCATGCCCGAAACGTCGATTCTCCTGCTCTTTGGATGCTGCCTGACCTGCTGTGCTTTTCCAGCAACACATTTTCAGCCCCTCTCTGTATGTGCCAACCACATAACTCTCAGCATCACAGAGGTCTCACTGAGTCTCCAGTCACTGCCTCAGCTCCAAAACCCAGTTTTCTGCCATAACAGTGACAGGGGTTTCAACTTCCCAAGATTAAAGGCCTTCCATTTGACAAACCTGTGCTGCCATGTCTTAAACTGAAACATGTTTATTCTTAATTAATTAAATACTTAGAATAAAGTTAACATCAAGGAAATAAGCTTAAAACACTATCCCTTATCTGCTTGTAACTTACTGAGATTACTTTATTATATAGGCTCAGACATTCACTTATTCCTGACATGGAGGATATAGAATGTGGAGAAATAGATGGTGACATCTTGAAAAATGTCCATATTACAGAGGGGGAGATGCTGGTGTCTTGAAACATACAAAAGTGGATAAATCCCTAGGGCCTAAGACTACAATTGGGCCCTTGAAGACAGAAACAGGGGAATATATTACGGGAAACAAAGAAATGGCAGAAGAATTGAATTGGTACTTCAGACCTGTGTTCACTGGGGAAGACACAAGCAATCTCCATGATTGGCTGAAGGACCTGAACTGAAGGGAATTTATATTTGCCAGGAATTGGTGTTGGAGAGACTGTTAGGTCTGAAGGTTGATAAGTCCCTGGGGCCTGATGGTCGACATCCCAGGGTACTGAAGGAGGTGGCTCGGGAAATCGTGGATGTGTTGGTGATTATTTTCCAAAGTTCAATAGATTCGGGAGCAGTTCCTGTGGATTGGAGGGTGGCTAATGTTGTACCACTTTTTAAGAAAGGTGGGAGAGAGAAAGCAGGAAATTATAGACCAGTTAGTCTGACCTCAGTGGTGGGAAAAATGCTGGAGTCCATTATAAAGGATGAAATTATGACACATTTGGATAGTAGTAACAGGATAGGTCAGAGTCAGCATAGATTTATGAAGGGGAAATCATGTTTGACTAATCTTCTGGAATTTTTTGAGGATGTAACTCTGAAGATGGACAAGGGAGATCCAGTAGATGTAGTATACTTTGGACTTTCAGAAAGCTTTTGATAAAGTCCCACATAGGAGGTTAGTGAGCAAAATTAGGGTGCATGGTATTGGGGGCAAAGTACTAACTTGGATTGAAAGTTGGTTGGCTGATAGAAAACAAAGAGTAGTGATACACGGCTCCATTTCGGAATGGCAGGTAGTGACCAGCGGAGTACCACAGGATCAGTGCTGGGACTGCAACTTTTTACAATATATATTAATGATATAGAAGATGGTATTAGTAAAAACATTAGCAAATTTGCTGATGATACTAAGCTGGGTGGCAGGTGAAATGTGAGGAGGATGTTAGGAGATTACAGGGTGACCTGGACAAGTTAGGTGAGTGGTCAGATGCATGGCAGATACAGTTTAATGTGGATAAATGTATGGTTATCCACTTTCGTGGCAAGAACAGGAAGGCAGATTACTACCTAAATGGAATCAATTTAGGTAAAGGGGCAGTACAGAGAGATCTGGGTGTTCTTGTACACCAGTCAATGAAGGTAAGCATGCAGGTACAGCAGGTAGTGAAGAAGGCTAATAACATCCTGGCCTTCATAACGAGAGGGATTGAGTATAGATGCAAAGAGGTTCTTCTGCAGATGTACAGGGCCCTGGTGAGGCCACACCTGGAGTATTGTGTGCAGTTCTGGTCTCCAAATTTGAGGAAAGATATTCTGGCTATTGAGGGAGTGCAGCATAGGTTCACGAGGTCAATTCCTGGAATGGTGGGACTACCTTATGCTGAAAGACTGGAGTGACTGGGCTTGTATACCCTTGAGTTTAGAAGACTGAGAGGGGATCTGATTGAGACATATAAGATTATTAAAGGATTGGACACTCTGGAGACAGGAAACATGTTTCCGCTGATGGGTGAGTGCCAAACCAGAGGACACAGCTTAAAAATATAGGGTAGACCATCTAGGACAGAGATGAGGAGAAACTTCTTTACCCAGAGAGTGGTGGCTGTGTGGAATGCTCTGCCCCAGAGGGCAGTGGAGGCCCAGTCTCTGGATTCATTTAAGAAAGAGTTGGATAGAGCTCTCAAGGATAGTGGAATCAAGGGTTATGGAGATATGGCAGGAACAGGATACTGATTAAGGATGATCAGCCATGATCATATTGAATGGGTGGTGCAGGCTCAAAGGGCAGAATGGCCTACTCCTGCACCTATTGTATATTATCTATTGTCTATTGGCCTGATCAGGTGTACCGTAGAACTCTGTGGGAAGCTAGGAAAGTGACTGCTCGGGCTCTTACTGAGATATTTGTATCATCGATAGTCAGAGCTGCTGGAAGACTGGAGATTGGCTAATGTGGTGCCACTGTTTAAGAAGGGTGGTAAGGAAAAGCCAGGGAACTATAGACCAGTGAGCCTGACATCGGTGGTGGGCAAGTTGTTGGAGGGAATCCTGAGGGACAGGATATACATGTATTTGGAAAAGGCAAATTCTAATTAAGGATAGTCAACATGGCTTTGTGCGTGGGAAATCATGTCTCACAAACTTAATTGAGTTGTTTGAAAAAGTAACAAAGAGGATTGATGAGACCAGAGCTGTAGAAGTGATCTATATGGACTTCAGTAAGGTGTTCGACAACGTTCCCCATGGGAGACTGGTTAGCAAGGTTAGATCTCACGGAATACAGGGAGAACTAGCCATTTGGATACAGAACTGGCTCAAAGGTAGAAAACAGAGGGTGGTGGTGGAGGGTTGTTTTTCAGACTGGAAGCCTGTGACCAGTGGAGTGCCACAAGGATCGGTGCTGGGTCCTCTACTTTTCATCATTTATAGAAATGATGTGGAGGTGAGCATAAGAGGTACAGTTAGTAAGTTTGCAAATGACACCTAGGGGCCAAGAAGTGGCAGATGGAGTTTAATTCAGATAAATATTAGGTGCTGCATTTTGGGAAAGCAAATCTTAGCAGGACTTATACACTTAACAGTAAGGTCCTAGGGAGTGTTGCTGTACAAGGACACCATGAAATGCAGGTTCATAGCTCCTTGAAAATGGAGTCGCAGGTAGATAGGATAGTGAAGAAGGTGTTTGGTATGCTTTCCTTTATTGGTTAGGGTATTGAGTACAGGAGTTGGAAGGTCATGTTGCGGCTGTACAGGACATTGGTTAGGCCACTGTTGGAATATTGTGTGCAACACTGGTCTCCTTCCTACTGGAAGGATGCTGTGAAATTTGAAAGGGTTCAGAGAAGATTTACAAGGATGTTGCCAGGGTTGGAAGTTTTGAGCTACAGGGGAGAGGTTGAACAGGCTGGGGCTGTTTTCCCTGGAGCATTGGAGGCTGAGGGGTGACCTCAAAGAGATTTATAAAATCATGAGAGGCATGGATAGGATAAATAGACAAAGTCTGTTCCCTGGGGAGGAGGTGTTCAGAATTAAAGGGCATAGATTTAAGGTGAGGAGGGAAAAATATAAAAGAGACCTAAGGGGCAATTTTTTTCACACAGAGGGTGGTACGTGTATGGAATGAGCTACCAGAGGAAGTGGTGGAGGCTGGTATGATTGCAACATTTAAAAGGCACTTGGATGGGTATATGAATAGGAAGGGTTTGGAAGGATATAGGCCGGGTGCTGGCAGGTGGGACTAGATTGGGTTGGGATATCTGGTCGGCTTGGACAAGTTGGACTGAAGGGTCTGTTTCCATGCTGTACATCTCTATGACTCTATGACTGAATTTCTGAGTCAGCCCTTCTGACCTGCAATTATTCTGACCTGCAGACCATCCTCTTGGCTTGAATCAGATGAGATAAATAGAGCCCACTAATCTTCCTACCCATGATGTATCAGTGATGGTGACGTGTGGTGTAGTATGGAAGATATTAAACTTGTGTTAATATCAACCTTCAAAGGTAGAAAGGCTGTATCCTACTGAGTCCCTCCTATCACAGCAGCCCCCATATCTACCCAAAATAACCCTTTCTCTATGGAAGATGTGGCAGCCATACAAACACTAACCAACAGGGCCATATACTGGTGAGTGACCCATTCTGCCATGTCAGATGTGTTGAAGGGAATGGGTATGAGGGGGAGTCCTCCACTCGAGTGTACTGCACACCCAGCACATAGATTGATCCCACCGCAAAGTACATTCATCACTGAAATGCGGAAACGTGCTGAGGTGTGGGCTAGTCCATGTTGGTCCATTATAAGTCATTAGAAAACATAGCCTTCCTGTTAATTTCCCATTGTCGATGCCTTTTACAGCAGTATTGGTGATCAGCAGGATCTGGAACAACCCCTCGGCCCTTGGCTGGAGGCTCTGCTTTCTCCTGAACACTTTCATGTTCATGAATTCTCCTGGTTCCAAATTACAGCAATGTTTTCCAGTTGGGTCAGCTTTAGCAGTCACTAGCGGTGTTCCACAAGGATCTGTTTTGACACCATTGCTGTTGTCATTTTTATAAATGACCTAGAGGAGAGGCTTGAAAGCTGGGTGAGCAAGTTTGCGGATGACACAAAGGTCAGTGGAGTTGTAAACAGCGAAGAAGGATGTGGCAGGTTACAGCGGGATATAGATAAGTTGCAGAGCTGGGCAGAAAGGTGACAAATGGAGTTCAATGTAGCTAAGTGTGAAGTCATTCACTTTGGTAGGAGTAACAAGAAGATGGATTACTGGGCTAATGGTAGGCTACTTGGTAGTGTGGAAGAGCAGAGGGATCTTGGTGTCCATGTACACAGATCTCTGAAAGTTGCCATCCAGGTAAATAGTGCTGTGAAGAAGGCATATGGTGCACTGGGCTTTATTGGTAGAGGAATTGAGTTCCAGAGTCCTGAGGTCATGTTGCAGTTGTATAAGACTCTGGTGCGGCCTCATCTGGAGTATTGTGTGCAGTTTTGGTTGCCATACTATAGGAAGGATGTGGAGGCATTGGAACGAGTGCAGAGGAGGTTTACCAGGATGTTGCCTGGCATGGTAGGAAGATCGTATGAGGAAAGGCTGAGGCACTTGGGGCTGTTCTCATTGGAGAAAAGAAGGTTTAGGGGTGATTTGATAGAGGTGTACAAGATGATTAGGGGTTTAGATAGGGTTGACAGTGAGAATCTTTTTCCGCTAATGGAGTCAGCTGTTACTAGGGGACACAGCTTTAAATTAAGGGGTGGTAGGTATAGGACAGATGTTAGGGGTAGATTCTTTACTCAGCGGGTTGTGAGTTCATGGAATGCCCTGCCAGTAGCAGTGGTGAACTCTCCCTCTTTATGGTCATTTAAGCGGGCACTGGATAAGCATATGGAGGTTATTGGGCTAGTGTAGGTTAGGTAGGATTCGGTCGGCGCAACATCGAGGGCCGAAGGGCCTGTACTGCGCTGTATTTTTCTATGTTCTATGTTCTATGTCCCTCTATCAGCCTTGACATTGCTCAGTGCAGCCTCATCCTGCTTACCCGTATGTGCCGAACACTTAATATTCATGACCTGCTGAGGACATTGAGTAGCACATAAGAGGTTGTCAACATATTCAGCAGTTTTGATCCTTGTGCCCAATGAGATTGGATAATGCCAGAGTTTCCAGGTCTGCCCATGGTCATGAGCAATGTCAAATACATAACATAATCAGTGTAAATATGAGCTGTTTTGCCAGTAGCCAATATACATGCTTGTGTGAGGGCAAGACATTCAACTTGTTGAGCAGAGGAAGTGTTGGGGAGAGCTGCCACTTGGACAGTAGAGTAATCTGTGATGGCGACAGAGCTTGAACAGCAGTGTCCATTGTCTTTCCTAAAGGCAGAACCATCGAAAAAAATAGAGTAAGTCAGGGGCCTGTTGGTCATATCAACCCGAGGTTTGGGAGTAGCTGGGTAAGTGTCTCGCAGCGTTGAGGGCTGTCATCTTCAGGGGTCACTGACTTATTGAAGGTCGAGCAGCGTTTGATGGTCAATTTTGAGGTAGATAGTAATTTCACTTCACACTGAATGGTGCGGGCCAAGGTCAGTTGTTGAGTGGCACATTTGGTCAATAGGATCTCAACAGAGTGGAGAACATGCAATACAGTACGGTGGTTCAGAGTCATAGCGTGAGCTTGTTGGAAGGCAGCAGCAAGGATTGCAGGCAGGCAGCTGTGCAAGCCCTCAGCAACTGGATCCAATCGAATGCTAACATATACCACTGACTGAAGGTTGTCTCCAACAGACAGACTGAGCAAAACCAGACCCATGGTGGCCAAACAAGTGATAGGGCTTTGCATAGTCAGGAGGCCCTAATGCTGGTGTCAAGATGAGAGGCTGCTTGAGAGGTTTACCAACATCTTCAGCTTCAGATCAGGGTATCGGGCTGTGAGTGCATGGAACTATCCAGGAGAGGGTGGACTAGGTCAGCATAATGAGCCACCCATTGTCTACAATATCCAGACATGCCTAAAAAATGTAGCATCTCCCTTTTAATGATGGACAGTGGGTCTAATCAGATCATCTCGATTCTATCCATTGGTAACAGTCTGGTAGCCCGGTATAGTCCACGTCACGGATAGTGGACTCTTTCAGACAGAAATTGCAGCTTAGCTTTCAAAACTTAATGGTCCTTCATTGCTAGAGATTGGAGCAATATGAGGAGTCAGTCTCGCCAGCCTGTTTACTAGGGGATGCCAAAAACAAATCTTCCACACATCCTGTCAACGTAGACCCTGCTTGAAAAGGTACATCTTCCAGATCTTTCTTCAAGCACTGAGAGATCATGGTAGGGCTTTTGGTATACCCCTCGGGTGAATTGAGTTCCTCAGTCAGTGAAAGCAAAGAGGAACTGTCAGTTCGAGTGTAGCAGGCTGTAGAAAAGGACTGAACACAAATTGATGACTGTGTAATCGAGGGAGCCCACTGGAATGCCAGTGAGAACGGTAGTCGGATTTGGGAACGCTGGATAAGTGGGAAAAAACAATTCATTAACTGCCCGGAGCTCCTGAATAAAGTGCTATTTGTCACTACTCGGTTCTGAACTGGCAGGTTAGGTGTATAGCAACAACTTCTGATAGCTACTATAACACATTGATCAAGGAGAGATGTGAAGGGAGCAATTCCTTGTTCCACAGCCTGAGAAAGGGGATATTGGGTTTTTATTTTATGGAAATGGCACCGCTGGTGTGAGGGTGACTTTGTGTGGCTGGGCGGTTAACACTTTCTGACTTTACTGAAGTGGTCAAACCAAACGTGAGGCAGGACCTGGTTCAGGAGTTCCTCTGCTTCCTGATGGAGGAGGAAGACTGATGTATCCAGTAGGCGTTCTCAAATTCATTATCAAAACAAACTGGGACACTCAAACAAAGGCGATATTCCTGCTCTGCCACACAGCAAACTAAAGTGTGTTCATGTATCCCCCACTTCCTTTCCACCCCCAATTCCATCATATCCTTTACCATGGGGCCCAGATCCCTGTGAGGCTGCCAGTGTACAGTGGGACTGGCTATCCTGCACCTGAAACAGGTTCTGTACCTGAGCAGGGAGTTGGACAGCGGCCACTATGCCTTTGGGACCAACAAGGATCTGCTTAATTTTTAGCAAGTACTTATTGTGCAAGAACTACTGGTAAAAGGTTTGTTCGCCCTGACCCTGGCCATCCTGATCATAGACGGCAGTGTATTGGATTTTAAAGGGATCCCAAATGTCGCGGGGTGAGGGACTGCTTTCAGGATGGACTCAATAGTAACAGCAAGGGAACTGCCCAGTTCAGAGCAGTATCTGAACCATGCATGGAGGACCAGGGCTGGTTTTGAGAGAAGTGGAAACATGCCTTATTTCTGCTCCAGGATGTGAACCGTAATTCCATTTTCTGAGCATATGATAACAGGATTCATTTTGCCCAAACAGGTCTCTGACACATTGGTTCAAAGAGGACTCATCAGGCAAGAGGAATTCTCAAACCCGGTAGGAGTTAGATGCAGAAGCTTGGAAAATAATACAGCCTGTGGGTACCCACAAGCCATGAGCCTATAGCATGGGTGGTTGAGTGAAGGATCTCATTAGCACATTCCTTAGTCGGAGGGAGTAAGTAACTGCAGTGTTCACTAAAAACAGAATGCCGTTGTTGTCTAAGTGGAGAATTATCGTGGGTTCTTGTGTCACAGTGGTTGACACAACAGGACAGCAGGGCAAGGGAAACAACTGGGCGCGACTCTGATGGTCAGAACAGCTGGCCAGAGTGACTGGGGTTTTTATTTTAATATCCCCGGTGATTTTGGAATGTGCCATTGGCCTGAGGTCTGGTGTGAGCCTGGGCTTGCTGGGTGTTAACATGATTATGACTCTAACCCAGCTGGGGGTGCCCATTTAGCTGGGGCTGCTGGCACAGCTGACATGTATCAGACCAATGTCCTGTCTGTCTGCAGGTGTAGCAGTCTCCTGGAATATTACAACATCTTATTCTGTTATTGTATGTCCTTACCTTGGCTGAGTAATTCAAAAGCTCTTCGGTCTCTCAATTTCTATTTTCGCTCCAACCAATAATCTCTCTGTCCATTCCTCCTGGCCAGGAGAAAGTGAGGGCTGCTGATGCTGGAGATCAGAGTCGAGAGTGTGTTGCTGGCAAAGCACAGCAGGTCAAGTAGTATTCCTGCTTCTCGGATGCTGCCTGACCTGCTGTGCTTTTCCAGCACCTTACTCACGACTCACTTCTCCTGGCCATCAACTGGGCTCTTAAAGTGGGCTCAGTCTGATTGTGTGCGCAATGTGTTGGACACCAACAACATATTTTCTAAGTGACCGTGTTCTCAACATCTTAACTCAACCATTTCAATGTGTGCAGTGTCCCAACTTCCCTGTTGAGTGCCCGAGTTAGTTTCCAAAACAGTGACAAAAACATGAAACATAGAACAATACAGCGCAGAACAGGTCCTTCGGCCCTCGATGTTGCGCTGACCTGTGAACTATTCTCAGCTTGTCACCCGACATTATCCCAAAATCACCTATGTGCTTATCTAAGGATATTTAAATCTCCCTAATGTGGCTGAGTTGACTACATTAGCAGGTAGGGCATTCCACGCCCTTACCACTCTCTGAGTAAAGAACCTAAAGAACATACATCCTAGGACAAGCCAAACAAAAACACGCACGAGAATTCCTAGAAGCATGGCATTCTAACAGGAACTCTATCAACAAACACATTGAGTTAGACCCCATCTACCACCCCCTGAGAAAAAGAACAGGAAGTGTCTTCATCACAGGAAATAACAGCACCTCAGGCAATTACATCACCAACCAAAAGAAACCCAAACACATAAATAGAAAGCAGGAATTTGTAGCATTGCTTCGCCTGAGACCCACTGAAGATGTTACTGAGTAAGGTAATAGACAATAGGTGCAGGAGTAGGCCTTTCTGCCCTTCGAGCCTGCACCACCATTCAATATGATCATGGCTGATCATCCTTAATCAGTATCCTGTTCCTGCCTTATCTCCATAACCCTTGATTCCACTATCCTTGAGAGCTCTATCCAACTCTTTCTTAAATGAATCCAGAGACTGGGCCTCCACTGGCCTCTGGGCAAAGCATTCTACACAGCCACCACTCTCTGGGTAAAGACGTTTCTCCTCATCTCTGTCCTAAATGGTCTACCCCGTATTTTTAAGCTGTGTCCTCTGGTTCGGCACTCACCCATCAGTGGAAACATGTTTCCTGCCTCCAGAGTGTCCAATCCTTTAATAATCTTATATGTCTCAATCAGATCCCTCTCAGTCTTCTAAACTCAAGGGTATACAAGCCCAGTCGCTCCAGTCTTTCAGTGTAAGGTAGTCCCGCCATTCCAGGAATTGACCTTGTGAACCTACGCTGCATTCCCTCAATAGCCAGAATATCTTTCCTCAAATTTGGAGACAAGAACTGCACATAATACTCTAGGTGAGGTCTCACCAGGGCCCTGTACAGCTACAGAAGAACCTCTTTGCTTCTATACTCAATCCCTCTTGTTATGAAGGCCAGCATGCTATTAGCCTTCTTCACTACCTGCTGTACCTGCATGCTTACCTACATTGACTGGTGTACAAGAACACCCAGATCTCTCTGTACTGCCCCTTTACTTAAATTGATTCCATTGAGGTAGTAATCTGCCTTCCTGTTCTTGCCACCAAAGTGGATAACCATATATTTATCCACATTAAACTGCATATGCCATGCATCTGACCACTCACCTAACTTGTCCAGGTCACCCTGTAATCTCCTAACATCCTCCTCACATTTCACCCTGCCACCCAGCTTAGCATCATCAGCAAATTTGCTAATGTTATTACTAATACCATCTTCTATATCATTAATACATATTGTAAAAAGCTGCGGTCCCAGTACTGATCCCTGCGGTACCCCACTGGTCACTGCCTGCCATTCCAAAATGGAGCCCTTTATCACTACCCTTTGTTTCCTGTCAGCCATCCAACTTTCAATCCAAGTTAGTACTTTGCCCTCAATACCATGCGCCCTAATTTTGCTCACTAACCTCCTATGTGGGACTTTATCAAAAGCTTTCTGAAGGTCCAGATACACTACATCCACTGGATCTCCCTCGTCCATCTTCAGAGTTACATCCTCAAATGATCAAATGTAATGAAACGTCTGGAAATGAACCTTGCAGCTCAGTGAGCAAACCTACATCCAAAACCTCAACCTGAGCTACAAATCTTCTCAAAACTCACTATGAAACATACAATTAGCTAATATTAACAGAAATTATATGGTCTAATATCATACCAGAGCTGGGCAGAAAGGTGGCAAATGGAGTTCAATGTAGGTAAGTGTGAAGTGATTCACTTTGGTAAGAGTAACAAGAAGATGGTGTACTGGGATAATGGTCGGATACTTGGCAGTATAGATGAGCAGAGGGATCTTGGTGTCCATGTACACAGATCTCTGAAAGTTGCCATCCAGGTAAATAGTGCTGTGAAGAAGGCATATGGTGTACTGGCTTTTATTGGTAGGAGAATTGAGTTCCGGAGTCCTGAGGTCATGTTGCAGTTGTATAAGACTCTGGTGCAGCCGCATCTGGAGTATTGTGTGCAGTTTTGGTCGCCATACTATCGGAAGGATGTGGAGGCACTGGAACGGGTGCAGAGGAGGTTTACCAGGATGTTGCCTGGTAAGGTAGGAAGATCGTATGAGGAAAGGCTGAGGCACTTGGGGCTGTTTTCATTGGAGAAAAGCAGGTTTAGGGGTGACTTGATAGAGATGGAAAGATGATTAGGGGTTTAGATAGGGTTGACCATGAGAACCTTTTTCCACGTATGGAGTCAGATATTACGAGAGGACATAGCTTTAAATTAAGTGGTGGTAGGTATAGGACAGATGTTCGGGGTAGATTCTTTACTCAGCGAGTCGTGAGTTCATGGAATGCCCTGCCAGTAACAGTGGTGGACTCTCCCTCTTTATGGGCATTTAAACGGGCATTGGATAGGCATATGGAAGATAGTGGGCTAGTGTAGGTTAGGTGGATCGGCCCAACATCGAGGACCAAAGGGCCTGTACTGTGTTGTATTTTCCTATGTTCTATGTTCTAATAAATCCAATCAATTCTCAGACTGCATTGTTCGCACTCTCCAGTCTGAGTCCTTAACCTTACTCTTAAAAAAAATTAAGACGCAAACAATAAACAAACCAGACAAACGATTAACTGTGGCGCAGTATTGGAATCACCGCTGGCCCGAACAGTAAAGGAACTTGGTACGATCTCCAAATAAACTGTCAAAGTGTTATATTGATCTGAAACACGACTCAGACAAATGATTCATTTGTCCAAACTAATCTTTATTTTTCTCTCCAATGAAAGGGAGGTGTACATTACAGGGAACAACTCCAAGTGATTCAAAATACAGTCCTTTTATAACATAAACCTGGGAAAATCTCTGATTATTCAGAAAAGCAGTAAGTACAAAATTGCGATAGTGGGCCTGACTGATCGGAAGTTAATACTGTGCAGTTTTTTGGGAATGTCTCATGCTTCCCAGGCAACCTACCTTTCCCATGGATTCTGCTTGTTTAAGGAGCAGCTTTCTGCCCAGCAGCCACCAGCAACACCAAACTCAACCCTAAAGCCACTCTGTCCTTCAGGCCAGCCCACAAAACAATTTTACTCTTCCACTTCACTCCCTCAATGTCACTCTCACTCACTCACTGACACTATCACTTCCTCAAGCCCAATCCCTCACGGTTATGCTCTCTCCCTCGGAGTCAAGCTCACTTCTTGATAATTAGACTCCCTGACTCTCACTGTCCATCTCTCATACTCACTGTCACTCCCTCATTCTCACTCCCTCATGCTTTCTCCCTTACTCTCACACTCATTCTCTCACAGTCACATTTCCTCACTCTCACTCCCTCACTCTTACTCTCCCTCGTCAATCACAATCTCCATCAATCAATCTCACTCTCACTCCCCCTCTGTCATTTTCATTCCCTCACTCTCACACTCACTCCTTCAAGGTCACTCTCATTCCCATACTGTCACTCTCACATCCACAATGTCACTCTTATTCATTCATTCTCACTCCCTCATGGTCACACTGACTCCCTCACTCTCACAACCCCACTCTCTCACTTCCTGACACTCCCCTTCACTCCCTCACTCTTTCTCCTTTGCTGTTATGCTCGCTTCCTCATGCTCACTTCCTCATTCTCAATCCTACTCACTATCACTTTTACTACCTCACTGTCACTCTCACTCCCTAATAGTCATGCTCTCTCCCTCACAATAACTCTCACTCCCTCAATGTCACACTGATTATCTCATTGTCATGCTGACACCCTCACTCTCACTCCCTCACTGTCACTCTGAACCCCTCAATCTCACTCATACTCGCACTCCCTCACTCTCATTCTCACTCCCTCACTGTCACACTCATTCCCACACTGTTACTCTCTCACAGTCTCAGTCCCCTAGAGTCTCAGTCCCTCACACTCACTCCCAATCTTACTCCCTGAATCGCACTGTCCCTCACACACTGACTCCTTGTCACTTTCACTCCCTCACTATCACACTCACTCGTTGTCGCTCCCTCACCCTCACTGGCACTCCCTCAACCTCACTCTTTATTCCCTCAAGCTCACACCCTCACTGTCACTCCCACAATATCACTCTCATACCTTCACAGTCACGCTCACTCACTCTCAGTTAGGCTCAGTTCCTCACAGTGATGCTAATTCCCTTACAGTTAACTCCCTCTCACTGTCACTCCCAAGCACTGCCTCTCTCACACTCACTCACTCACTTACTCTCAAACTGACACAATCACTGTCACTCTCACTCAGTATCACTCTCACTCTCACAATGTCACCCCAACACCCTTTTGGTTACACTCATTCACTCAGACTCCCACACACTCTCCCATTCTCACTTCCTAACTCTCACTCTCTTTTGCTCACACTGAACCCCTCACTCTCACTCTCTCAAGAAAGACTCCCTTACTCTGGCACTCATTCCCTCAACGTCAATCTGATTCCCTCACAGTCTCTTTCAGTCCTTGATTGTCACACTCACTCTCACAGTGACACCCTGAGTCCCTCAATGTCACCCTCACAATCTCACAGTCACTCCCACACCCTCAGGATTATCCCAAATCACTTATGGTCACCCTCACTCCTTCACACCCTCAAGATCCTTGTCAATCCTTCACGGTTACCCTCAATCACTCACAGTCACCCTCACTTCCCTACAGTCATTGTCACTCAATGACAGTATCCCTCAATCCCTCACATTCACCTTCACACTCTCATTGTAATGTTCCATCCTTTACCGTCATACTCAATGCTCATTCTCTCACTGCCTCGCAGTCATGATCACTCACTCATGGTCACCCTCAATCCCTCAAGGACATGCTCAATCCCTCACAGTCATGCACAATCACTTAGTCGCATTCACTCTCTTACAGTCACCTCACTCCCTCAAACTCACACTCACTCCCTCACAATCAGTCTCACTCACTCACGGTCACACTTACTTCCTCATTCTCACACTCCCTCACTCTCTCTCCCTCACACTCTCACCCCTTTACTCTGACACTCATTTCCTCAGTATCAATCTCACTCGCTCACAGTCAACACTCACTCCTGCACAGTCACACTTACTCCCATGCTCTCACTCTCACTCCCTCACCTTCACTCTCACTCCCTCACTCTCACTGTCTCACTCTCACTCTATCACTCTCACTCCGTCACTCTCACTCTCACTCCATCACTCTCACTCCCTCGCTCTCAGTTTCACTGCCACTCAGTGTTACTCACTCCCCAACAGTCACACTCTGTCACTCTCACTCCATCAAGTTACACATACAGTCAGTGGGATGGTGCCTTTTCTCACTGGCCCCTGAGTTGAGAGAAACATGACAATGTGTCCCTTTAACACTCTGTGGGATAAGGTTGGACAAACCAGCGCTATCCTCAGTCTGTTACCATAGCGACAGGCTGCTCCATCGCTGAAACATCGAACTGAAATGAGAAAATCCTGGATGGATTGATTAATGAGGGAATTTGATTGATTGATGAATTTGGGTGAAGGGATATTTCAGCACATTCTTCAGCTGCTGCCTGAACTTAGTCTGGGTCACAGCATAAATCGCGGTGTTTGTGCAGCAACTGAGGAGCTGCAGCATGAAGCCCAATTCCATCACAAAGAAAGGTAATCGCACAAAGTGATCACCCAACCACGACATTCGGAATGATATAGTAAAAACCATCAACGTTGACCATAACAGGATGAAATTGGCCGAGATCACAAACAGTAAAACGATGGATTTTGTTCGATGTTGCATTTCTGTGTCAGACTGAGCGTCCCCATTGGTGTGAGCACGGAGTCTCCTGCGGGCTCTGCTGGTCACTAAAATGTGCCTGACGGTGAGAACATTGAGCAGCAGAATCAGAAGAAATGGGAGAGCCGGAGTAAAAATGTGGTGGAGGAACTCGATTATGACCCAGAATACAGAGAAATGAATGCCGTATGTTGGATAACAAAACCAGGGTTGGTTTATTGGCCAATATTCATCTGTGAGCATAAAATACCAGAAAATGTTCTTTAAACAGCTCAGCACAGTCACTGCTCCCAGAACCACAGCCGCCGTTTTCTCACTGCAATATTTACTTTTCAGCTTCTGGTAACAAATGGCCACAAACCGATCAAAGGTGAAAGTGACGGTGAACCAGACAGAGCAGTCAGTGGCTGCATAAAGCAGGACGGTGTGGATATTACACACTCGGATGGAGTACCGGAAATTAAACTGTCTCCGGAAAACAATGGGAATGTGTCTCAGTATCAGGTCGAGGATAATGACCAGGAGATCCGCCGCTGCCATGGCCCCCAGGTAACGTCTGACACATGGAGATAATCCACAATCTTTATAAAGCAGGACGTAGATCGTCACTACGTTAACTGTAAGGAAGGAAAACAAATCAATTATGCATCATTCTGGAGGCAAAGTGACTCTGTATTCAGAGATATATTGACATAATTGAAGCTGACATAACAAATGAGAAGTTCTGAATTAATTACAAATTAATTAATTACAAAAATGTGATCTAAAAGACAAGAAACACTCCCTCCCCAAATCATGGAGACATATCCATAACAATAGCCGGTTTCGAGAATATTCCGGGGTTTGGGTTGCAAATGGATCAGGGCTTGGAAGTAAATATCCAAAGACATATATCCTATTGAAAGGACAGGCAAGTTAACTGAGTGAGCAGGAATACCTTATTAGCAAGAGATAAAATTAAAACAATAGCAATAAATGACTTATGCTCAGAAAGGACAAAGTGAGGACTGCAGATGCTGGAGATCAGAGTCAATGAGTAAAGCACTGGAAAACTCAGCAGGTCAGGCAGAATCCAAGGAGCAGGAAAATCAAAGTTTCAGGCAAAAGGCCTTCATCAGGAATAGAGGCAGGAAGCCTGCAAGGTGGAGAGATAAATGGGTGGTGGGGCACGGTGGGGGGTGGGGTGGGATCGAGGCTGTGGAGAAGAGAGCAATGAGTGCAATGGGTGAATGGGGGTAGGGATGGAGGTGATAGGTCAGAGGGGATGGTGGAGTGGATAGGTGGGAAGGGAGATAGGCAGGTAGGACAGGTCATGAGGGCGGTGCTGAGCTGGAAGGTTGGAACTGTGGTGAGGTGGGGGGGGAGGGGAAATGGGGAAACTGGTGAAGTCGACATTGATGCCCTGGGGTTGAAGTGTTCCGAGGCGGAAGATGAGGCGTTCTTCCTCCAGGTGTCAGGTGGTGAGGGAGCGGCGGTGAAGGAGGCCCAGGACCTCCATGCCCTCGGCTGTGTCCATCCCAGTTCCAACCTTCCAGCTCACCACTGCCCTCATGACCTGTCCTACCTGCCAACCTCCCTTCCCACCTATCCACTCCACCCTCCCCTCTGACTTATCACCTCCATCCCCACCCCCATTCACCTGTTGTACTCATTGCTCCCTTCTCCCCAGCCCCACCCCCCATTTATCTCTCCACCCTGGAGGCTTCCTGCCTCTATTCCTGATGAAGGGCTTTTGCCCGAAACGTCGATTTTCCTGCTCCTTGGATGCTGCCTGACCTGCTGTGCTTTTCCAGCACCACTCTGATCTAAACGCTGGTTTCCAGCTTCTGCAGTCCTCACTTTTGCCTCGGATTACCTTGTTAGCAAGACATAAAATTAAATCAATATCAAGAAATGATTTATGATCAGAAAGGAGGAAGTGACGACTGCAGATGCTGGAAATCAGAGTCAAAGAGTGTGATGCTGGAAAAACTTGGCAGGTAAGGCAGCATCTGCGGAGCAGGAAAATCGATGCTTGTGGCATAAGCCCTTCGTCAGAAATCAGCTCTTCCTGATGAAGGGCTTGGGCTTGAAAAACTAATTCTCCTGCTCCTCAGATGCTCCTGATCAGCTGTGCATTTCCAGCACCACACTCTTTGACTTATGATAAGAAAGAGATGGGGAAACACAAGGCAACAAAGGTGACTGTGTGAGTTTTGTATAGGCCTCTTAGCAGGAGTCAGACTGTGAGGCAGAACATAAATGAGGAGGTCGAAAAGGCATGTGAGAAAGGCCCAACTACAGTAATCTTAGGTGACTTCAAAATGCAGGTGGATGGAGAACATCAGGGTGGGAGCAGCTCACAGGAAAAGGAATTTGTGGAGGGATATATTTAAGCTGCAGTACTGGGCTGAGAGATGGCAAATGGAGTGATCACACAATCAGGGAATATTCCTGGATAAGCATCCTTCATCTCTTCAGTTGCCTGCGTCTCCACTGGCCTTTCAACTAGAGTAGGCAGCACACCTAGTGGTGAATTAGCTATATCATTTGCAAGGACAAATCGTATTTCTGGAGCTGAGAGTTTGTCCAGTATTCCTACCACAAATTCTCCACTGTTCTCTGGACTCTCTAGCCTCACTTTTCATAACTGAGCACTTTTTGTCTCCCCGTGAATTCGTGTGACCAGTACCTTTTCTGGCAATAGTCCCTCAGGAGTACATATCTCCTCATCCTTCAGCATTACAGACTGAGAGGATCCTGTGTCTCTTAATATTGTAACCTCATAGCCTGCTACCTCTAGCCTATATGAATAAACTTTATCCTTACAGGTATATTTTTTAAGCAGATCTGGGCAGTTCCTCCTTAACCAACCTCTGATCATCTTGTACACTCTGAGGCAGTTGTTTAACTTCCCTTGTGCTTTTTGTTACTAGTCCAACAAAACTCCCAGGCTTGTCTGGTTTTCCTACACCTGGCTTTCTCCTAGCGCACCAACACAGTGATTTCATGTGGCCCATTTTATTACAATGAAAACATTGGTGCCATTTTATCTTTTTTGATCCCTTCAAGAGTTTCATTTTTAGCCTATGTTAAGTTATCCTTATGATCTTTACTGAGATCTACCTTTCCCTTTCCATGTGAAGATTTGTCTTTGCCCCAGTTTCCCTCCCTCATGGACTGACATTGATTCTGGAAGCCAAAACAAGTTTTCTGGACCAGCACATAACCATCAGCCACGTCAGCTGCTAACCTTGCTGTTTTAACTCCCTGCTCTTTCACGTGGGTTTGCACTACTTCCTCACTAAGCCTACCTTAGACTTTACCTCCAGCCTTTTAAACTGATTTTCCTTTTTAAGTATCAGTTTTTGAAGTTCAAAGACTCTCTTTTTCTTTCTCTTCTGTTTCTCTCTCTCTTTCCCTCTCTTCTGCTTTTCATTGTAACTCAAACTGTTACATTTCTGCTGCCCTTTCCTTATCTCTCGCCTCTAACTCAAGCTGCTTCATTTACAACCTCTAGAACCTAATGGTTTCTCCAGCAAGTGTAAATGCTGAGCTACTGCTGTAATTATCTCTCCTTTCCTCACAGAAGCAGGCATTTCCAATTCCAGCTTCTCTGCCTATTCCTGAAACTTGATCTTATTCACCTTTTGGCAAAACTTCCAAAGTCACCGCATCCACATCCAGGAAACTCTTGGTGGCTGAAAGAGCCCATTCCTATCCCAAGCTCTGTTTCCCCAACCAAACCAACACCCGAAATAAAGACACGAGCACCTACCACTCACTGTTTAAAATCCCACAAAGAGCCCCCAGTCTGTTATTGACTCAGCTAGGCCACTCAAATTATTCTTGAGCAGAAAACCCAGACCGTAAATTTGCAATTTGTTTCAGTAAGTGTACAGTGAAAATTACCCAGAGTAAGTTAGCAAGGTGTACTACTAGGTTTTAAAACAGACAGAAATTTATTCACAAAATTACACAATGAAACCCAAAAACAGAATAAAGAACCACTACAAATCCAACGTGATTTAATTATACGGTTCTGAATATACACAATAGGCCCAATAAGCAAACTCCCTTTAAAACCCAGTATAAATGGAACACACGCTTACAGGTTGAAGTTGAAGAGCAGCAAAGAGGGAGAGAGAGGAATTTCCACACAACTCCCTGTTGAACTTCTTACCAGCTCAAGGCTGAATTAAAACTGCTCAGCTCAGCTAGAGAGCTGACCACTCCCCTTTCTTTATTCAGGTCACTTCTAAAACATGACCACTTTGGCCTGAAGTCTCATTTGTTTAACAGACGCCTCTCAAAATCCTTTTCATCTCTGTACCAAACCAGACTGATCGGACCCCGGCCTAGTTTATTGCCCCTCTGAAAAAAATCAGGGACAGAGTCTCCTTGAGCCAAGGAACAGCTTTTAGGAAAAAAAGGACTAGCCTTGTGACACTATCCTCCTTTGTCCTTGAATGGGCCAACCCTTTCTCGAGTTATCCACTTCCTCATTATATATGAATAAAAGGCTTTGGGATTATTCTTAAGCCTGTTTACTAAAGATATTTCATGGCCCCTTTCAGTCCTCTTAATTCCTCTTTTTAGGTTGGTTCTACATTCCCAATATTCTTCCAAAGCTTCATCTGTCTTCAGTCGCCTAGACCTTAAGCATGCTTCCTTTCTCCTCTGAGCTAGTCTCACAACTTCACCTGTCATCCATGGCTCCATAATCTTACCATTTTGATCCCTCATTTTCATAGGAACATACCTCTCCTCCGTTCCAATCAACCTCTCTTTAAAAGCCTTCCACATAACAAATGTCGATTTGTCTTCACACAGATGCCCCCAATTTACATTCCCCAGCTCCTGCTGAATTTTGATATAATTAGCCTTCCCCCAATTTAGCTCTCTTCCTTTAGGGCCACTCTCATCTTTGTCCATGAGTATTCTAAAACTTATGGAATTGTGATCAGTATTCCCAAAGTAATCCCCAACTAAAACATTAACCTCCTGGCCAGGCTCATTCCCCAACACCAGGTCCAGTATGGCACCTTCATGAGTTGGACTATTTACATACTGCTCTAGAAACCCCTTCTGGATGCTCCTTACAAACTCTGCTCCACCTACACCTCTAACACTCAGTGAATCCCAGTCAATATTGGGTACATTAAAATCTCCTATGCCCACCATCTTGTTGCTCCTGCATCTTTCCACAATCTGTTTACATATTTGTACCTCTATCTCACGCTCGCTGTTAGTACAGCTCCAACATTGTTACCATACCCTTTCTGTTTCTGAGCTCTGCCAAATTGCCTCGCTGCTTGAGTCTTCCATAGTGCCCTCCTTCAGCATGGCTGTGATATCCTCTCTGACCAGTCATGAAACTCTCCACCCCTTTTACCTCCATCTGTCTCCTGCCTGAAGCATCAATATCCTGGTATACTTAGTTGTCAATCTTGCCCTTCGCATAACCAAGTTTCAGTAATAGCAATAACATCATGCTCCCAGGTACTAATCCAAGCCTTAAGCTCATCTGTCTTACCTACTACACTTCTTGCATTAAAACAAATGCACCTCAGACCGCCAGTCCCTTTGCCTTCATCATCTGCTCCCTGCCTACACTTCCCCTTAGTCACACTGACTTCATTATCTAGTTCCTTTCAGCCTTTAGTTACGACCTCCTTACTGTACATTAACCTCCTCATTTGATTCCCATCCTCCTCCCACATTCATTAAAATCTCCCCAACAATGTAAGCAAAAGCACTTCCAAGGATGATAGTTCCAATCTGAACTAGATGTAGACCATCCAATTTGTAATAGTCCCACCTCCCCCAGAGCTGGACTCAATGTCCCAAAAATCTGGATCCTTCCCTCCTTCACCATCTCTCAAGCCATGTATTCATCCTGCCTATTGTAATGTTCCTACTCTGACTAGCACGTGGTAGTTATAGCAATCCTGAGATTACTACCTCTGAGGTCCTACTTTTTAACTTGGCTCCAAACTCCCTAAATTCTGCTTATAGGACCTCGTCCTGTTTTGTTATGTTTTACCTATATAATTGGTGTGTATATGCATCATGACAACTGGCTGTTCACCTGCCCCCTTGAAAATGTTCAGCAAACGATCCGAGACATCCCTGATCTGGGAACCTGGGAGGTAACATACCATTCAGGAGTCTTGTTTTCGATTACAGAACCACCTATCTATTCCCCTTACAACTGAATCCTCTACGAGTATAACCCTTCCACTCTTTTTCCTGCCCTCCTGTACAGCAGAACCAGTTGCGGTGTCATTAACCCGGCTACTGCTGCCTTCCCCTGGTGATCCATCTCCTCCAACAGTATCCAAAACGGTATACCTGTTTTGGAGGGAGATGACCACGGGGGACACCTGCACTGCCTTCCTGCTCTTTCTCTGCCTTTTGGTCACCCATTCCCTTTCTCCCTCAGCAATCCTAATCTGTGGTGTGACCAATTCACTAAACATACCATCCACGACCCCCCTCAGCATCGTGGATGCTCCAAAGTGAGTCCATCCACAGCTCCAGAGCTGTCATGCGGTTTAACAAGAGCTGCAGCTGAACACACTTCCGACACGTGAAGGAGCCAGGGACATCAGCCATGTCCCTGAGTTCCCACATTGAGCAAGAGGAGCATAACACGGATCTGGAATCTCCTGCCATTTTTAGCATTAAGCTTAACTTAGTCTTACCTTCGATAAATAAAAAAGTAAAGAGTAGTTTTTTACCAGTCACATGATAAAAAAATAGACAAAATATAGAATACATCTTTGCCAAATATAGATAACAAAAATAACAGTGATGTTCACGATGTTTTACAGAACTAATAAAGAGTCAGAGGCAGACTTACCAGGAGCACCAACCAGAGCGAGGAAGGGATAGTAACCTGCCTGAATAATCATCAAAACAGATTCTATCTGCTTTGATAACGTTGCATTTTCATGAAAAAGCCAGTAAAGACCGTGGGATAAACCCCTATCCATTGTTGGAACTTTCCAATCTATTGTACTCCGATTCTGATCCATTGTTGGGACATTCCAGTCTGTTATTGTCAGATTGTGATCTCTCCCCTCCCTCATTGTTGGGACATTCCAGTCTGTTATTGTCAGATTGTGATCTCTCCCCTCCCTCATTGTTGGGACATTCCAGTCTGTTATTGTCAGATTGTGATCTCTCCCCTCCCTCTCTCTTGGACTGTTGATCCCAATCGTATTGAGGATGGAGCTGCTGCTGATACAGTGGGATAATGCATCGAAAGAACTCTCTTATTAATAGAAGAGAGAAACTCTCCAGTGTCATAGTTAGGATCCATGGAGACTGACATCAATTGCAGTCACTAAACAAACATCTCCCATTAACCCCTTTCACTCCAGAACCTTTAAGATAACAACAATGCCTTGCCGGGGTGGGACGTTTACATCGCCTGCTATTGGTCTTATTGCCCATCTCCAATTACTCTCACAATATTCGGGGTAAAGGAGAAAGACGATGCTTTCATTTCACAGCTTCAATGACTCTGCTGTGATGCCTACGTACAGTTCCCGAGAACCAAGTGAGAGGTTGTTACTGACTGAAGTGTCTTACACCACAACAACTGCCAATCTGAAAACTGTCTTGGGAACAGCTGCCTTGAATACATACAGTAAGCACAGATTTCCCTGAACTTTCATCTCACTGCCCTAATAAGGCAATGTTTTATCTTTAACATAATGCACTTCAGTAATGAGCTTCATTTTGCACACTCATTTATTATTGACTTGGTTTATTACACGCTGTTCGTCACAATCCAGAAGCATCTGGATTTCCACTTCCCACTCATCCACTCCATTACTTGTTGTCCCACCTTTGAAATGTGACCTAACTACAAAATTTAACTGCTGCAGCAGTTGACATTTCAGTACTCTCTGCCCTGACCGATGATGACAACCATGCCTTATGTCTTCTTGGCGGCATTCTCCACTTGTTTTGCCACTTTCAGGCAACCATGGATCTTTGCACTTCTATTTTTTTGTATCTTAATGCTACTAAGTATTCTGCCATTTATGACACTCATTTCTCCTGCATTCGATCTTCCAAAATTCATCAGTATGCATTTATTTGGATTATATTAAACCTACAATTTCTCTTTCCAAATCTCCAGACTATCTATATCGTGTTTCGTCCTTTATAATCCTCCTCATTATATGCAACTTCCCCAATCTTTGTGGTTTTGGCAAACTTAAAAATCAAACTACTTACATTCTATTTCATATCAATTATAAATATTATCAGCAGCATTAGTTACTGCAAACACCACTGCTTGCAGATCTCCAGGCAGAAAAACACCCTTACCACTCTACTCTGTCTTCGTTTACGAAGCCAGTTCTGTCAAATTTTACCAGCTCATTGCAGGGCCATTGTGACATCACCTTCTGCATCGACCTGCCTGAAGGGACATGTCAAAGGCTTTTTTAAAGCCCTTACTAACAACATACACCTTGCAATCATCAATCATCTTTGTCACTTTCTGAAAATCTCAATCAAATGTGAAACAGGGCTTCCCCTTTACAGAAGGCCATGCTGTTTATCGTTAATAAATCTATATTTTTCCAAATGCAAATGTATCCTATTCCAAAGAATCTTCTCCAATAATTTCCCTACCACTGAGATAAGGCTCATCAATTTGTAATTAGCCAGAATACCTGTTTCCTTTCTTAAACAAAATCACAACATTGGTGTTTCTTTCTTTTGGGACCTCTCCTGTTACTAAGGAGGATACAAACATTTTTTACAAAGCCCCAGCAAAATCCACCTCGCTGCTTTCAATATTCCTTGAAAGATCACATGTAGTC
Source organism: Hemiscyllium ocellatum (assembly GCF_020745735.1). Classification (NCBI taxonomy): domain Eukaryota; kingdom Metazoa; phylum Chordata; class Chondrichthyes; order Orectolobiformes; family Hemiscylliidae; genus Hemiscyllium; species Hemiscyllium ocellatum. The sequence continues at coordinate 103,365,251 of NC_083412.1, forward strand.
CTGGGACTATTCTATATTTAATGATTTTTAAAACACCAAACATGTCTCGCCTGGAAGGGCATGCCCTAAATTATAAATCTACCGCTCCTAAGACTCTACGTCTATTACGTCCTCTTCCTTTGTGAATACTGATACAAAGGATTCATTAAGTACATAATACATTTCTTCCAAGTCCACGTATAGATTCTGCTCTTTTTGATAGAGTAGGCATATCCTTTCTCTAATCTCTTGCTTCTCATATTTGTATAAAATAGTTTCGAATTTTCCTTAAACCGACTAGACAAAGACATTTTGCTGCCTACTTTGAACACTTGGGCTCTTTTCTGCTTTCTTTATGTACATTTAGGGCTGTGCCTATCTTCAGTTTCCAGAACCTTACATCATAGAACCACACAGCACGAAAACTGATTTTTCAGTCCAACCAGACCATGCAGAGTATAATCCCAAACTAAACTTTTCCCACGTGCCTGATCCTGGACAATGTCCCTCCAAATGTTTCCTATTCATGTATCCATTAAAACATCATTTAAACGTAATTGTAACTGCATCCACCACTTCCTCTGGATGTTATTCCCACATGAGAACCACCTCCGTGTAAAATGTTTGCCCCCCATGATTTTTATTGAACTGTTTCTCCTTTGACCTTGAAAATTTGCCAAATAATCTTGAAATTCCCCATTTTAAGAAAAAAACTCATCAACTCTATCTCCCCATCACATTATTTCATAAATTTCTATCAGATTACTGTCAACCTCTTATGCTCCAGTCGAAAAAGTCCCAGCCTATCCAGCCTTTCTTTAAACCTCAATCTTCCAAACCCAGCAACATCCTAGTAAATCTCTTCTGAAAACTCTCCTTGTTAATATACTTCCTATAACTGGGTGACCAGAATTGGATACAATATTCCAGAAGAAGCCTCACCAATGTCATGTACAATCTCAACATAAATTGCCAATTCCTATACTCAAAGGACTGAGCAATGAAGGTAAGCATTACGAACACCTTTTTAATCATTCTATCTATATGTGATGCAAACTTTTAAGAATTATGTACCTGCACCCTTAGACTCCTTTGTTCTACAACACTACCCAAGACCCTAGCATCAATTGCATAAGCCCAACCTTGTTTGGTTTACCAAAATGCAATACATCGCATTTATTCAGATTGAACTCCATCTGCTATTTGTCAGTCCATTTACCCATTTTATCAAGATTCTTTTGTAATCTTAAAACCCCTCTTCACTGTCTACAATGCCACCAATTTTGGTGTCATCCACAAACTCACTCACCATGACTTTTATGTTCTCATCAAAATCATTTATACAAATGACAAGCAAAAGTGGACCCAGACCGATTCCTGTGGAACACTGCTGGTCACAGGCCTCCACTCCGAAAAACAACATTCCACAGTTCGTCTCTGTCTCCTGCCGTTCAGCCAACAATGTTTCAATTGAACCAAGTTGTCCATGTCCAAAATAAGATTCTCTTTTTCTTGTCATACTTACTCTTCATTTCCACAGGACACTCTGATCTTGAACACTCATCAACTGGCCATTAAAAGACTCCCATATGCCACATGTGGATTGACCCTCTAATAGCTGTCCCAATATTCATTCCCCAGTTCCTGCATAATATTTTTGTACTTAACCTTCATTCAATTTAATGTTTTCACCAGATGAAAAGAATTATCTGTAAGCAAATTAAAACTTATGGAATTATTGTGACTATTCCTGAAATGCTCTCCAACTGAAACTTTAATCACCTGGCTGAACTCATTTGCCAAAATCAGGTTTGGTATGGCCCTTTGGCTAGTCTGACTGTTATGGATCAAACCACATTCCCTCAAATAGATCAAGAAGATAGCATACACCCTACCTTTTTATTTTACTTAAAGACAATTGTAACGTGCTGTATTTCAGATGTGATTTGCTTTGTATATAGCTTGTCTTTTTGAAAACACACTTTATTCTTACAACACATTTAAAATACAAACAGAAAAGTTCCTATCTTAACCTCTGTTGAAATGTGTGTGTGTGTCTGTGTGTGTGTGTCTGTGTCTGTGTGTGTCTGTGTCTGTGTGTGTGTGTGTCTGTGTGTGTCTGTGTGTGTGTGTTTGTGTTTTAACCACTATTCATCAACTGTTTCAATGTAGCAGCATCCTTTAAACACACTCTTGCAAAGGCAAGTCCAGCAAAACAGATTTTCCTCAGATTCCATTGCCCTTTGAATCCAGGAGGAAAGAACACCAAAGAAATAATTTAGTTACAGAGCGAGAACTCAAGCTACAGGGATGGTGCAGAAGGGAGGGATTCCGGTTTCTGGACAACTGAGGTTCTTTCTGGGGAAGGTGGGAACTTTATAAATAGGATGGTCTACACTGAACCTGAGGGGCACCAGTATCCTTGGGGGGAGGTTTGCTAGTGCTCTTTGGGAGGGTTTAAAGTAACTATGCAGGGGCATGGGAACCTGGACTGTAGCTTTAGGGTACAGGACCTTGAGTGTAGGGAGGTTAGGAACACGGCATCGATCTCGAAGGAAGGTGCCTGTAAATAGGAACGTGGCTTGAAGTGTGTATACTTCAATGCCAGAAGTATAAGAAATAAGGTAGGTGAACTTGCAGCGTGGGTTGGTACCTGGGACTTCGATGTTGTGGCCATTGCAGAGACGTGGGTAGAACAGGGACAGGAATGGCTGTTGCAGGTTCCAGGGTTTAAATGTTTTAGTAGGGTCAGAGGTGGGGGTAAAAGAGGGGGAGGTGTGGCATTGCTTGTCAAGGATGGTATTACAGCGGTGGAAAGGACGATGGAGGAAGACTTGCCATCTGAGGTAGTTTGGGCTGAGGTTAGAAATAGGAAAGGTGAGATCACCCTGTTAGGAGTTTTCTACAGGCCTCCTAATAGTCCGAGAGAAGTAGAGGAAAGTATTGCGAGGATGATTCAGGAGAAGAGTGAAAGTAGCAGGGTGGTTGTTATGGGGGACTTTAACTTCCCAGATATTGACTGGGAAAGCTATTGCTCGAGTTCATTAGATGGGTCGGTGTTTATCCAATGTGTGCAGGAGGGATCCCTGACACAATATGTAGACAGGCCAACAAGAGGTGAGGCTATACTGGATTTGGTTCTAGGTAATGAACCAGGCCACGTGTTAAACTTGGAGGTAGGTGAGCACTTCGGGGACAGTGACCACAATTTGGTGACTTTTACTCTAGTGATGGAGAGGGATAAGTGTGCACTGCAGGGCAAGAGTTATAGCTGGGGGCAGGGAAATTATGATGCGGTGAGGCATGACTTAGGATGCGTGGATTGGAAAAATAGGCTTCAAGGGAAGAACACAAATGATATGTGGAGATTGTTCAAGGAACAGCTAATGGGCGTCCTTGATAAGTATGTACCAGTCAGGAAGGGAGTAAAGGGTCTTGTGAGGGAGCCGTGGTTTAATAAGGAATTGGAATCCCTTGTGAAAGGGAAGAGGGCGGCCTATGTAAAGATGAGGCGTGAAGGTTCAGTTGGGGCGATTGAGAGTTATAAGGTAGCCAGGAAGGGGACTTTTCATATCCCCTTCTCGCTGCTCTTAGCTCTCTCTGAAGAGAGAGCTAAGAGCAGCGAGAAGGGGATATGAAAAGTCCTTAGTTGGTAGGATTAGGGAAAACCCAAAGGCTTTCTATAGATTTATCAGGAATAAAAGGATGACTAGGGTAGGTATCGGTCCAGTCAAGGATAGTAGTGGGAAGTTGTGCGTGGAGGCGGAGGAGATTGGAGAGACACTAAATCAATACTTTTCGTCAGTATTCACTCAGGAACAGGACACTGTTGCTGATGTGAATATTGAGTCGCAAGTGATTAGAATGGATGGTCTTGAGGTATGCAAGGAAGAGGTCTGGGGAATACTGGAAAGGATGAAAATAGATAAGTCCCCTGGGCCTGATGGCATTTATCCTAGGATCCTCTGGGAAGCTAGGGAGGAGCCATTGGCCTTGATTTTTATGTCGTCGTTGTCTACGGGAATAGTGCCAGAAGACTGGAGGATAGTGAATGTGGTCCCCTTGTTCAAGAAGGGGAGTTGGGATAGCCCTAGTAACTATAGGCCAGTGAGTCTCACTTCTGTTGTGGGCAAAGTCTTAGAGAGAATTGTAATGGATAGGATTTATGAACATCTGAATAGGAATAATGTGATCAAGGATAGTCAGCATGGTTTTGTGAAGGGCAGGTCATGCCTCACAAACCTTATTGAGTTCTTTCAGAAGGTGACCAAGGAAGTGGACGAGGGTAAAGCAGTAGATGTGGTGTATATGGATTTTAGCAAGGTGTTCGATAAGGTACCCCATGGCAGGCTAATGCAAAAACTACGGAGGTATGGCATTGAGGGTGCATTAGAGGTTTGGATTAGGAATTGGCTGGCTGGAAGGAGACAGAGGGTAGTAGTTGATGGAATAGGTTCATCTTGGAGTGCAGTTACTAGCGGTGTTCCACAAGGATCTGTTTTGAGACCATTGCTGTTTGTCATTTTTATAAATGACCTGGAGGAGGGGCTTGAAAGCTGGGTGAGCAAGTTTGCGGATGACACGAAAGTTGGTGGAGTTGTGGACAATGAAGAAGGATGTGGCAGGTTACAGCGGGATATAGATAGGTTGCAGAGCTGGGCAGAAAGGTGGCAAATGGAGTTCAATGTAGCTAAGTGTGAAGTCATTCACTTTGGTAGGAGTAACAAGAAGATGGATTACTGGGCTAATGGTAGGCTACTTGGTAGTGTGGATGAGCAGAGGGATCTTGGTGTCCATGTACACAGATCTCTGAAAGTTGCCATCCAGGTAAATAGTGCTGTGAAGAAGGCATATGGTGTACTGGGCTTTATTGGTAGAGGAATTGAGTTCTGGAGTCCTGAGGTCATGTTGCAGTTGTATAAGACTCTGGTGCGGCCTCATCTGGAGTATTGTGTGCAGTTTTGGTCGTCATACTATAGGAAGAATGTGGAGGCACTGGAACGAGTGCAGAGGAGGTTTACCAGGATGTTGCCTGGCATGGTAGGAAGATCACATGAGGAAAGGCTGAGGCACTTGGGGCTGTTCTCATTGGAGAAAAGAAGGTTTAGGGGTGATTTGATAGAGGTGTACAAGATGATTAGGGGTTTAGACAGGGTTGACAGTGAGAATCTTTTTCCGCTAATGGAGTCAGTTGTTACTAGGGGACACAGTTTTAAATTAAGGGGTGGTATGTATAGGACAGATGTTAGGGGTAGATTCTTTACTCAGCAGGTTGTGCGTTCATGGAATGCCCTGCCAGTAGCAGTGGTGGGCTCTCCCTCTTTATGGTCATTTAAGCAGGCATTGGATAAGCATATGGAGGTTATTGGGCTAGTGTAGGTTAGGTAGGCTTTGGTCGGCACAACATCGAGGGCTGAAGGGCCTGTACTGCGCTGTATTTTTCTATGTTCTATAATTCTATGTTCTTGCTGCAGCAGAGAGAGAGAGAGACACAGGCAGACAGATAGAGAGAGAGATAGAGAGAGAGAGCTGTATCCATCAGCTTCAACAGCCAACTCGAAAATGCAAATGATAGCAAAGCTAAAACCCTGGTTCTGTGTGAGCCTAACTCCACCTACTTTTGCTTCTTTTATTTACTTAAAAAGAAAAACACACTCAGGGAGATCAAAGCTGTTTAACTCCAGCTTCTGAAAGCGACAGTCGGGTACCACTGTGAGAATACCTCTCCATAAAAGACACAGTACAGAACACATACCTCTTAAAGGCACAGCACCATCACTGACAATCTACATATTGTTTCAAGGAACCTTGCTGGACAAAGCCCACCTCAACCTTCACCCACATGAAAGACCCTACTGATAAATGGCTTCCATTCAAGATAAAGGAAGTTAAAATCAACCACCAAATCAACGCTGTGTTCTTATACTTTTTTCATAATTTGTCCACATATCTGTTCACCTATCCCTTATTAGCTGTTTGGAGGCCTGTAGTACAACCCATCAAAGTGATTGTATACTTTCTGTACTAAGCACTGTCCGTATCACTCGCTGGATGAATCCTCCAAGTCCTTCAATACAACAGTGGTGTTCTCTTTGATCTGTAGCGAATCTTCTATGTCTTTTAAAACACTCAATACCTCACCTGAAATAACTAAATCTAGGATCTTTTAGTTACCAGTCGTGTCTCCCTCTCTCAACCAAGTCTTTGTAATAGCTCCAACATCATAGTTATATGGGCTAGCCAAGCTCGGCACTCATCTTCAACCAATGTTGTGTTTCTACATTACAATGCAGCTATCCATTCAACTGAGCTAACCAAGCTCCATAATTATGTTTCTGTATGTTTGAATATTGTTTTCCTTTATTTATGTCTGCTAGTTAGTTTTACCTCCAGTTTATAATGACCTAATATTGTAACAATCAAAATTACAATACGGTGGCATTGAAATGGGAGCACTTTGGGTAACTTATTCTGGTGTGTTTTCTCACATATGTGTACAGAACATTTTGTTTACAATTTATCTCGATATATTATTTCTGTAGTAAATCAGTTCTTAGCATCACATTTCTGTCTTGTGTATCACAGTTAATCTTGTGGCAATGAAGATCCTGCCCCAACGAAAATGTGGCCTCTCTAATTGCATCACGTTGTACCTGTTATTGATGGCAGTGACGGATCTAATGGTCATTAGCACTTCTGTAATATTAAATCGGATACCTGGTATTTATTTTCCAGGCAGTGTCTTATCTATTACACCGGTGTAATCACTGCATTAATTTATGGATCCAGAGATTGTTCTGTATGGTTAACAGTTACTTTCACTATTGATAGATTTATAGCTGCTTGTTGTCAGAAGCTGAAAAGAAAATACTGTACTGAAAAAACTGCAGCTCTTGTTATGGGAATTATCTGTGCTCTGGCTTGTTTGAAGAATATTCCCTGGTGCTTTATGCATGAACCCACTTACAAGATTGGCAATGTCCCGTGGTATTGCAGATAAAAGAAAATCCGCTGTAGCTCTGTTGCTTGGAGGCTATTTGATTGGATTGACCGCATTTTAACCCCATGCCTACCATTCTTTCTGATCGTCCTGTTCAGTACCCTAACTGTCAGGCATATTCTCGTGGCAAGTAGAGCCCGCGGGAAACTTCTAGTCAGCAAAAATGAAGATAATCGGAACGATCCTAAGATCGATGGCCAGAAAAGATCCATTGTATTACTCTTTTCCATCTCAGGATGCTTTATAATGTTGTGGATGACATATGTTATACAATTCTTGTATGAACAATCCGCAAATGAGTATAAAATTGATGGTTTCAATGACCCCCAAATTTATTTTCAGAGAAACTACAAATATGCTTCAGCTTTTGAGCTGCTGCACCAACACATTTATTTATGCAGTGACTCAGAGCAAATTCAGAGAACAACTAATTAAAATATTACAAGGTCCGGTGACAATAATGGGCAACTCGCTCAAGTAATGAAATAAGAACATTCAAAAAGTTTTTGTTTCACATGTGTACCTTGTAAACTGTATGCTGCAAAACGTTTATTTTGTGTGTGTGTGATAGCTATGTGCAATTTAGCATTAAAATATGGACTGTAATCGTTCAACACAATTTGCAGAATGATTCTTCTTCTAGAAATACAAAATCACAAATTTGTGTCATCTCACTTCCCTCCACTCACAATAACAAGTTTTTTTTAACCAACCTATTCAGATGTGTTACATGCCTCTGGAAGAGGTAGGACACACCATTTCTCAATAATTTCCATTCCCTGTACTAATAAAATGAAATTTACAAACACTTAAGCAGCCAGTTGGCGATATCTTATCAGGAACATTGCAGCTGTTGGGTTGAATAGCTCTACTACAGATTTGAATCTTTGTGTGTTCACGAATCCACTACCAGCTGTGATATCCAATAGAAACAGAAGGAACTTTTTTATTCTACATGTGTAAATATACTAAATTGTGGATATTTGCTGAATCTGTAATAAAGTTAATATGTTTGCCTTAACACTAGAATCCGTTTCGAAGAGTGTAGTGCTGGAAAAGCACAGCAGGTCAGGCAGAATCCGAGGAGCAGGAGAGTCGACGTTTCGAGCATAAGCCCTTCATTAGGAAGAGATCCTGCTCCTGGGATGCTGCTGGAGAGCTGCGCTTTTCTAACATCACCTTCTTGGACTCTCACCTCCAGCATTTGCAGTCCTCAATTTCTCCCACTAGAACCTGTTCAATAGGCTTTTTTCTTCAGATTTGAACATTTGAAAATTGCTGTTCATTTTGAAAGAGAGATAAATTTATACCTAAATCCATTAAAAGTAAATCTCTTCGTGTACTTTGCTGATTTTCATGTTGCACACAGCGAAGCGAACCTGCTTGATAGGTTTCCTGACAGTACGGTCAGGTCTCTTGGGACACAGACATTAATTCGCGACTCTAATTCATGACTCTCCAGTGGCACTGTCAATTTATATCTATTTATTAAATCCTGATTTAAACTTTAATTTCTATGTTTGATATTCATAATAATTGACGTGCTGCTCATGTAAAAATCCTTCGACAACGTGAAAGGCAGAATAATATCGCAGCACGTCTATCACAATGAAACAAACAAAAACATAAAAAGTCATCATTCCGAGTCAGTTGAATGCATTGTCAATATTATATATGGTGGAGAATGAATGAGAAATTTGTGAATGACAAATTGGAAGGGTTATATTTCATAGGTAAGGAATGAAAATTGAAACTGTTGAGGTCGAATACAAAACGCAGAAACTTACAGAATGAAAAGTCAATATTATATAGCTGGAGTAACTTGACATGAGATTACATTCTGAGCTGAAAATGTGTTGCTGGAAAAGCGCAGCAGGTCAGGCAGCATCCAAGGAGCAGGAAAATCGACGTTTTGGGCATGAGCCCTTCCTGCTCTGTGGATGCTGCCTGACCTGCTGCGCTTTTCCAGCGACACATTTTCAGCTCTGATCTCCAGCATCTGCAGTCCTCACTTTCTCCATGAGATTACATTCAACAGTTAAAGGAGAGAGAGTTTATAAAATTATTTTTTAATGTTGAACTCACCTCGTTCTTTTAAATGGAAAATAGGCACGTGCAAAAATGGTTAGGTGCATACCTAACCATCAGGTATGCTCATGTTCCATGAGTAAACAAAAATTATATTCTGACACTGTGGGACAATGTCATTTGCACTCATTGAAGCAGAGCCATTAAAGAAAGTGTGCATTTGTCAAGAGAAGAACTTGTTATATGTAATTGATTATGGGAGTTGGTTAGCTCAGTGTGTTTATTTACAAAGCACAATGATACCAATAGGATACCATGAAGCCTTCCACTTCTGAGGCTCACCTCTCACCTGAGGCATGGTTACCTTCTGGTTAATCTATCATCAAAAATTCATCTCAAATAAGAGTGATATGTTCTCGTAAGCATATGGCGACTTTACCTCAATTTTGCCACTTTTTGTTTTGTGATTTTTTTTGTATTATAACTCAGACTTAATTGTAACATTGAATTGACAGTTTCAAATAGAGACTGTTGTCTCCATCTATAGTGGAAGCCTCATGTGAGGGCCTTTTATTGGACAGTTGGGGCAGGATTTTCTCCAGCATGATGTTTTTGGCAAGATTGTGGATGCAACAACTGATAAACAGTTCCAGATACTAACATTTGTCATCCAATAGGTTATACAGCCATTTTTTAAAAAATTCCACCCTAACGGCCTAAATCATGTTCAATTTTATTTCCCTCACACATATACTCTATCATTTGCCATTAAATAAGAATGATGAATCACATGGGAGACATCAATACCAAACCTAATATTTAATGTCTGTTTGGAAGTCGCTTCAACTTTGGTAAAATAAAAGCCTCATTGGACTCATCAACAGAAAAAAAAACTGGCTTTCAGTTCTTTGATAATTAATGTTTACACAGCTTTTTCTTTACCACATAACTTTATAAATGATGTCTGTTTTGAACACATAACTGCGTTTTCTAAACTATCTTAGGTTCTTGCAAAAATAGAAGAAATAACATCTCCCCGTTATTTTGTTTATGTCTGAATAGTGGCAAGATTTACGTGGATTCGATTCCAATCGAAATTTTCCTGTGTTTGATTATTTTCCTAGCTCAGGATGATGAAAATTTTATTTCTCACAACAGGAGGGAAAGGTTCACACAATGATAGCAACAAATGGAATTCAATGTAGCTAAGTGCGAAGTCGTTCACTTTGGTAGGAATAACAAGATGATGGATTACTGGGCTAATGGTAGGCTACTTGGTAGTGTGGATGAGCAGAGGGATCTTGGTGTCTATGTACACAGATCTCTGAAAGTTGCCACCCAGGTAAATAGTGCTGTGAGGAAGGCATATGGTGTACTGGGCTTTATTGGCAGAGGAATTGAGTTCCGGAGTCCTGAGGTCATGTTGCAGTTGTATAAGACTCTGGTGAGGCCTCATCTGGAGTATTGTGTGCAGTTTTGGTCGCCATACTATAGGAAGGATGTGGAAGCTTTAGAACGAGTGCAGAGGAGGTTTACCAGGATGTTGCCTGGAATGGTAGGAAAATCTTATGAGGAAAGGCTGAGGCACTTGGGGCTGTTCTCATTGGAGAAGAGAAGGTTTAGGGGAGATCTGATAGAAGTGTATAAGATGATTAGGGGTTTAGATAGGGTAGATACTAAGAACCTTTTACCGCTAATGGAGTCAGGTGTTACTAGGGGACATAGCTTTAAATTAAGGGGTGGTAGGTATAGGACAGATGTTAGGGGTAGATTCTTCACACAGCGTGTTGTGAGTTCATGGAATGCCCTGCCCGTATCAGTGGTGAACTCTCCTTCTTTATGGTCATTTAAGCGGGCAGTGGATAGGCATTTGGAAGTTATTGGGCTAGTATAGGTTAGGTAGGATTCGGTCGGCGCAACATCGAGGGCCGAAGGGCCTGTACTGCGCTGTATCCTTCTATGTTCTATGTTCTAAATGGTGATTTACAAAAGAAGACGTATGTTCAAGTTTTCATTAAAGCTGTTCTATATGAATTTACAATGTATGAATTCAGTAAAAGTGTATCATCAATTCTGGAAATAAATTTGTCCTCATTTCTTTAAGAATGGTAACAAGAATAATCCAGGTAATTATAGGCTGCTGTGCCTGACCTGACTGGTAGAGAAGCTGCTGGAGAAGACACTGAGTGGTTGGATCTATTGACATTTGAAAGAAAATGGCTTTTCAGTGACAGTGAGCATGGTTTGGTGCAGGGAAGTTCATGTCTTACAAACTTAATAGAATTCTTTGAGGAAGTTACAAAGCTGATTGATGAGGGCTGAGCTGTAGATGTCATAAGCATGGACTTCAGTAAAATGCTTGATAAGATTCTCCATGGTAGACTGGTAGAGAAAGTGAAGTTGTATGGGGTCCAGGGTGTGCTTGCTAGATGAATAGAGAACAGGCTGGGCAGCAGGATACGGAGTTTAGTAGTGGAAGAAGTTTATCAAAATGGAGAACTGTGACCAGTGGTGTTCCATAGGGACCTGTCTGGGACCACTGTTGTTTGTAATATACATAAATGGTCTGAAGGAGTCGTATAAATGGCTTGTCTGATTGGCAAGTTTGCAGATGACACTAAGATTGGTAGAGTAGCAGACAGTGAAGAGGACTGTCAGAGAATGCAGCAGAATACAGATAGATTGGAGAGTTGGGCAGAGAAATGGCAGATGGCGTTCAATCCAGAAAGATGTGAGGTGATGCGTTTTGGAAGATCCAATTCTCAGGCGAACTATACAGGAAATAAAAACACCCTGAGGAAAATTGGTGTACAGAGAGATCTGGGTGTTAAGGTCGATGGTACCCTGAATGTGGCAATGCAGGTCGATAAAGTGGTTAAGAAGGCATACAGTATGTTTCCTTCATTGGACCAGGTATTGAGTACAAGACTTGGCAAGTCATGCTACATTTATATAGGACTTTGGTCGGCCACATTTGGAACACCGCATACAGTTCTGCTCAACACATTACCAGAAGGATGTGGATGTGTTGGCGAAGGTGCAGAGGAGGTGCACTGGTATGGAGACCGCTGGCAGTGAAGAGAGGTTGAGTAGTTTAGGGTTACATTCATTAGAAAGATAGGGGTTGAGGAGGGACCTAATTGAGGTCTACAAAACCAAGAGAGGTATAGACAGGGTGGATAGTGAGAAGCTTTTTCCTAGAGTGGGGGATTCAATTACTAGGGGTCATGAGTTCAATGTGAGAGGCGGAGGGTTTAAGGGAAATATGCATGGAAAGTTCTTTATGCAGAGGGTGGTGAGTGTCTGGAATAAGTTTCTAGTGGAGGTGGTAGAGGTGGACACGATAGTGTCATTTCAGATAAATTAGACAGATACATGAATGGGCAGGGATCAGAGGGATACAGATCCTTGGAAAATAGGCAACAGGTTTAGTTAGAGGATCTGGATTGGTGCAGGCTTGGAGAGCGAAAAGGCCTGTTCCTGTGCTGTAAATTTTTTTCTTCTTTGTCGTTTGTACCAGAATGATAAAGAAGTCATAAATTGGAGATTCCAACCCCACTTCCAGTCCCACCAGTATATTGCAAATGGAAGCCGCTCTGTGAGAGATAGGGCCCCTTCCTTTGTTGTCACTTGTGGCTCTAACATTTTCATCACCCTTTTATCAGACTGAGATTCTCCGTGATCAAAACGTTAACCTCCAAGGTTCTATCCTCCAATATATTGACCAATTACCTGTAGCTGAGGTTACATAATGTGCTGACATCTTTCTATTTGTGGGAGAGCACATTTCCTTGTAAATTCCATGTTTTATTGGCTGCTGTCATTCTAAATTTTCTTAGTTACCAATGTAGCAGCTAATACTCATTCCTCTTCTCTCTACATACATTTTCTCATATTTGCATTCATGTCAGTATCTTCTGGAAACCTTTATTCCAGCAGCAGGTAAAGTCACAATTCAAACCCAAACCAGAGACAAGGGTAAAATTAATAATGATTTCTGAGCATAATTTTTTAAAATTCACTTGTGAGATCTGGGAGTCGCTGATAAATCCAGCATTAATTGTTTATCCTGGGACTCCTTCGAGAGCGAAGCAATGGGTTACCTTCGTCTGAAACATCTAGAGGATCATTGCATTCAAAATGTTAATTCTAACTTTGTGTCAGCAGATGGTCACGGACCCACTGAGTTTGTTCAGCGCACTCCAGTTTTGTCTCAAATGAAACTGACAGAAAGAACGGAAAAAGTGGGAAAAGCAACATTGATAGGACAGATTGTCAATTTTCCAGCACTTTCATTACTGGTCTAGTAGTTACGATTTTGTGGTCTCACTTCCCTGGCCCAAATTTCCCATTCAGGAAATGATGATTGATTTCTCCAGTGCAATACAAGCTTCTTGATTGTTAGTTGAAAGTTAAAAGAAACTCCATCAGAATGAACCAGCGTGATTTGACGTTACACAGCCAAATGACAAATGTCATCTGGCCGACAGACTGACAAAGATAGAGCAGGATTGAAAGAAGAAACAAGGGGGAAGAGGTGGTGAAGTACTGATTATTGACATGGCAATACAGGATAACATATCTTATTGCTCTGTGTTAAGCCTGTTGCAAATACCACTCCTGATCAATCAGTCACAACAATTGTTTCAAATCAGGACACCAGGCCGAATACCGTGTTTCAATGTTGTAACATTTTCAATAATTTTATGTTTCCCAAAATCACTGTTTTACTGTCAATGTGCTATTTTAATACCATTCTGTATGGAAATGTATTTCTGACTTTCTCAATGGTTCGGATGGTGAGTAATGAATAATGTCACAGAATTGAATAGGTGTTATCACACTGAAAGAGGTTACTCGGCCCAGCGTTGAATGTCTGGAAAGAATTAAATTGCATACCTGACAAAGCAACAACAGAAATGTGTCACTCTCTTTCACAAATCCCATGGAGGTCATTTTCAATGTAGGTTTGCTCGCTGAGCTGCAAGGTTCATTTTCAGATGTTTCGTCACCACACCAGGTAATATCTTCGTGAGCCTCCGGACAAAGCACTGGTGGTGTTTTCTGCTTTCTTTATATGTTTGAATTCTCTTGGGTTGGTAATGTCATTTCCTGTGGTGATGTCATTTCCCGTGGTGATGTCATTTCCTGTTCTTTTTCTCAGAGGTTGGTAAATGGGAGCCAAGTCGATGTGTTGATAGAGTTCCAGTTGGAATGCCATGCTTCTCGGAATTCTCATGCGTGTCTCTGTTTGGCTTGTCCTAGGATGGATGTGTTGGCCTAGTCGAAGATATGTTCCTCCTTATCTGTATGTGAGGATACTAGTGAGATTAATGATGCCCACAACAGACTCCGTAAATACAACCAGGAAATTTTGCACCAAAAATCTTTCCTCACTTATGCAATAGACCGTGAATAGACAGACACAGTACAACAAGCCATTGATATTAGACAGTGACAAACACAGATAATGAAAGAAAAATTAGACATGCAGAAAAAACCTAGACAAACTTACACAAAATAACAACACAGAAGCATTGATAAAGAACTTATCTGACTGACTCTTGTCAGGCACTAAAAAAGCCGTCTTAGTAAGAGGATTAAATTACAACTTGCAGGATGCAGATAAGAAAGATTTGTTAGCAGCATTAGAAACAACACTGAAAAACAATCAATCCACAGAGGAAATCCAGCAAACCATCAGACAGACAATCACATCAACATTAAGCAGGAAAAAGGAAGGAAACACACTCAACACACAAGAAAGGAAAACACTGGAAAGACTAATAAAAATGAAAACATTGTTATCCTACCTGCAGACAGAGGATGCTTGACAGTCATTTTAAATCAAAGAGACTACATTGAGAGAGTGAACACAGTACTTGCAGATACCTACACTTACCAACAGGTGGTGATAGACCCGACCCCACAACTAAAGAACTGAATCACAGCCCTACTCAAAAAACGTCAGAAACCCAAAGAAATAAATAAGACGACTTCCAAAAAATGAAACCAGACGGATCCAACACACCACGCTTTTACAGATTACCCAAAATTCACAAACCAGAAGCCCCCCTCAAATCCATACTCCTATGTGGAACACTAACTTACAGACTGGTCAAGGAGGTACACCAAAGTCTAAAATACTTAGTAGAAGACGCATGCTACTCCACTGAATCCACTCAAGAATTCATGAAGTCCATCAAAGATACTAGGATTGAAGAGGATGAAATAATGCTTTCCTTTGATATGACATCCCTGTTCACACCAATCAACACCAATCTGGCCAATGAAACACTGACTACTCTAATAGAAGACCCAAAGACACAGACACCAAACACCATCAACTTCAGCAAGGACAGTATCGTCAAGTTTGTGGACCTATGCCTTACCACCCACTTTACCTTCAACAACAAAACCTACAGACAAACCAATGAAATGGGATCTCCAATATCAGGGTTCTTAGCAGAGGCAGTAATGCAGAGACTCGAACAAACAGCTCTGCCAACCATCCAACCCAAACTTTGGGTCTGCTACATGGATGATATCTTTGTCATTACTGAACGAAACAAATTAGAGGAAACCTTCAGCACTATCAAGAATACCCTTACTGGCATAAAATTCACTGAAGAGGAGGAAAACAACAACAAACTGCCATTCCTAGATGTCACAGTGGAGCAAACAGTCAATGGGGAGCTTCAAACCAGTGTCTACAGGAAAACAACACACACGGACCAAATATTGAACTACGAAAGTAATCATCCCAACACCCACAAACAAAGCTGCATTAGAACATTATTTCAATGAGCCAACACACTCTGCAGCACAGAGGAACTACACAGAGCAGAGGAAAATCACCTATACAATGTATTCAAAAAGAACGGAACACAGTCCGCAGATTTCTCAGCAACAAGTCCAAACAAGGACACAAAACACGTGCAGACATCCTAGCCACTCTCCCCTACATCAAAGACATCTCAGAAATGGACTGCTAGATTACTCAGATCCCTTAGCAACATGGTAGCCCACAAATCCATCAACACGTGAAAACAACAGCTAATGAACTTGAAAAACCCTATACAGACAACAAACAAAATTAATGTCTTTTACAAAATACCGTGCAAGGACTGTAACAGACACTACATTGGACAAACAGGCAGAAAACCAGCCACCAGGATACATGAACACCAATTAGCTACAAAACGACATGACCTTCTCTCACTAGTATCCTCACATACAGATAAGGAAGGACACCACTTCAACTGGGACAACACATCCATCTTAGGACAAGCCAAACAGAGACAAGCACGAGAATTCCTCGAAACATGACATTCCAAACAGAACTCTAGCAACAAACACATTGACTTGCATCCCATTTACCAGACCCTGAGAAAAAGAACAGGTAATGACATTACCATAGGAAATGACATCACCACAGGAAATGATGCCACCAATTCATGGAAACAAAAAATAGTGCTTTGTCTGGAGGCTCACAGAAGATGTTACAATAAACATTAGGTGCAGGTGTAGGCCATTCGGCCCTTTGAGCCAGCATCACCATTCATTATGATCATGGCTGACCATCCACAATCAGTGTCCTGTTCCTGCCTTATCCCCATAACCCTTGATTCCACTATCTTTAAGGGATCTATCCATCTCTTTCTTGAAAATATCCAGAGACTTGGCCTTCTGGGGCAGAGCATTTCATATATTTCTCCATACAAGAGAAATCATATGACTAGCCAAGAGGAAAAGGGAAGTGTACATAAGGTGCAGGCAGCTAAGAACAGAACGGGCCCTGGAAGAATATCGCAAGAGGAGGACCAGACTTAAACGAGGAATCAAGTGGGCTAAAAGGGGCCATGAAATAGCTTTAGCTAACAGAATTAAAGAGAATCCCGAGGCCTTTTATTCTTATATAAGAATCATGCGGGTAACTAGAGAAAGGATTGGTCCACTAAAGGATAAGGAAGGAAGGCTGTGTGTCGAACCTGACAAAATTGGTGAGATTCTGAATGATTATTTTGCACCAGTGTTTACTGAGGAGAGGGACATGATGAATGTTGAGATTAGAGATAGAAGTTTGATAACTCAGAATTACGTTGACATAATTTGGAAGATGTGTTGGGTAGGCTAGAGGTTATTAAGGTGGACAAATCCCCAGGACTGAATGGGTTTTTTTTAGATTAGATTACTTACATGTGGAAACAGGCCCTTCGGCCCAACAGGTCCACACCGACCCACTGAAGCGCGCCCACCCAGACTCATTCATCTACATTTACCCCTGTGCCTAACACAACGGGCAATTTAGCATGGCCAAATCACCTAACCTGCACATCTTTGGATTGTGGGAGGAAACCCACGCAGACACGGGGAGAATGTGCAAATTCCATACAGACAGTCGCCTGAGGCGGACCTATCCCAGGTTGCTGAGGGAGGTAAGAGAGGAAATAGCCAAGGCCCTGACAGATACCTTTGCAGCATCCTTAAACACAGGTGAGGTGCCGGAGGACTGGAGGGTTACTCAGGTTGTCCCCCTGTTCAAGAAGGGTAGTAGGGATATTCCGGGTAACTACAGACCAATGAGTCTGATGTCAGTGGTGGGATATTTGCTGGAGAAAGTACTGAGGGATAAAATCAATTTCTATTTGGAAAAGAATGGGCTTATCTGTGATAGGCAACATGGTTTTGTGCGGGGGAGATCATGCCTTACCAACTTAATAGAGTTATTTGAGGAAGTGACCAAGTTGATAGATGAAGGGAGGGCTGTTGATGTCATATACATGGACTTTAGTAAGATGTTTGATAAGTTTCCCCATGGTAGACTAATGGAGAAAATGAAGTCACATGGTGTGCAGGGTGTTCTAGCTAAGAGGATGAAGAACTGGTTGAGCAACAGGAGACAGAGAGTAGTAGTTGAAGGGAGTTTCTCAAAATGGAGAAAGGTGACCAGTGGTGTCCCACAGGGGTCAGTGTTGGGGCCACTGTTTCTTGTGACATACCTAAATGATCTGGAAGAGGGTACTATTGGTATGATCAGCAAGTTTGCAGATGACACAAAGATTGGTGGAGTAGCAGAATGCATAGGGGACTGTCAGAGAATACAGGAGAATATAGATAGACTGGAGAGGCTGGGTGGAGAAGTGGCAGATGGAGTTCAATCCAGACAAATGTGAAGTGATGCATTTTGGGAAGTGTAATTCTACAGCGAATTGTACAGTAAATGGAAGAGTCATGGGAGAAGTTGATGAGCAGAGAGATCTGGGAGTTCAGATCCATTGTACCTTGAAGGTTGCTGCACAGGTGGATAACGTGGTCAAGAAGGCATATAGTATGCTTACCTTCATCGGACAGAGTATTGAGTATAAGAGCTGGCAGGTCATGTTAAAATTGTACCAGACATTGGTTCGGCCGCATTTAGAATACTGTGTACAGTTCTGGTCTCCACATTACCAAAAGGATATAGACACTTTGGAGAGGGTGCAGAGAAGGTCTATGAGGATGTTGCCTGGTATACAGGTTGAGTAGGTTAGGATTGTTTTCACTAGAAAAAAGGAGATTGAGGGCGGACCTGGTTGAGGTTTACAAAATCATGAAGGGTATAGACAGGGTGGATAGAGACAAGCTTTTTCCCAGGGTGAAGGATTCAACAACGAGATGTCACGCTTTAAAGGTGAGAAGTGGAATGTTTAAGGGGGATACACACGGTAATGACTTTACACAGAGGGTGGTAGGTGCCTGGAACGCATTGCCAGCAGAGGTGGTAGAGGCAGGCACGGTAGAGTCATTTAAGATGCGTCTGTACTGATGCATGAGTAGGTGGGGAGCAGAGGGATACAGATGGTTAGGCATTGACCAACAGGTTTAGACAGTACATTTAGATTGGCTCAGGCTTGGAGGGCTGAAGGGCCTATTCCTGGGCTGTAAACTTTCTTTGTTCTGTCTGTTTGGAAATCCACCACTCTCTGGGTGAAGACGTTTCTCCTCAACTCTGTTCTAAGTGGCCTACCCCTTATTTTTAAGCTGTATCCTCTGGTTTTGGACTCACCCATCAGCAGAAACATGCTTCCTGCCTCCAGAGTATCCAAAGTTTCATAATCTGATGCGTCTCAATCAGATCCCCTCTCAGCCTTCCAAACTCAAGCATATACAAGCCCAGTCGCTCCAATCTTTCAACATATGATAGTCCCGCCATTGCAGGAATTGACCTCGTGAACCTACACTGCACTCCCTCAATAGCCAGAATGTCCTTCCTCAAATTTGGAGACCAAAACTGCACACAGTACTCCAAGTGTGGTCTCACCAGGGCCCTGTATAGCTGCAGAAGGACCTCTTTGCTCCTACACTCAATTCCTCTTGTTATGAAGGCCAGCATGCTATTAGCCTTCTTCACTACCTGCTGTACCTGCAGACTTGCCTTCATTGACTGGTGTACAAGAACACCCAGATCTCTTTGTACTGCCCCTTTACCTAACTTGACTCCATTTAGATAGTAATCTGACTTCCTGTTCTTGTCGTCAAAGTGGATAACCACACATTTATCCACATTAAACTGCACCCACCCACCTATCTGTCAAAGTCGCCCTGTATTCTCATAACATCCTCCTCACTTTTTAACCTGCCACCCAACTTTGTGTCATCAGCAAATTTGATAATATTACTTTTAATACCTTCATCTATATCATTAATGTACATTGTAAAATGCTGCGGTCCCAGCACTGATCCCTGCGGTAACCCACTGGTCACCGCCTGCCATTCCGAAAGGGACCCGTTTATCACTACTCTTTGCTTCCTGTCAGCCAGCCAATTTTCAATCCAAGTCAGTCTTTTTCCCCCAATTCCATGTGCCTAAGTTTGCTCATTAATCTCCTATGTGGGACTTTATCAGAAGCTTTCTACAAGTCCAGGTACATTACATCCATTGGATCTCCCTTGTCCATCTTCAGAGTTACATCCTCAAATAATTCCAGAAGGTTAGTCAAGCACAATTTCCCCTTCGTAAATCCATTCTGACTCTGGCCTATCCTGTTACTGCTATCCAAATCAGTCATAATTTCATCTTTTATAATTGACTCCAGCATCTTTCTCAACACTGACGTCAGGCTAACCAGTCTATAAGTCCCTGTTTTCTCTCTCCCTCCTAAATTGAAAAGTGAGACAACATTAGCCACCCTCCAATCCACAAGAATTAATCCTGAATCGATCGAATATTGGAAAATGATTACCAATGCATCCAAGAATTCTAGAGTCACCTCCTTAAGTACCCTGGAATACAGACCATCAGGTCGCAGGGACTTATCAGCCTTCAGACCTAACAGTCTACCCAGTACCATTTCCTGCCTAATATAAATTCCCTTCAGTTCACCCATTACCCTAATCCTTCAGCCACTATTACATCTGGGAGATTGGATCTGTCTTCACTAGGGAAGACACAAACAAAGGATCTATTCAACTCTTCTGTCATTTCCTTGCTCCCCATAATAAATTCAACCATTTCTGTCTTCAAGAGCCCAATTTTAGTCTTAACCATATATTTTTCTTTTTGCATCCCTAAAAAAGCTTTTACTATCTTCCTTTATATTTCTGGCCAGTTTGCCTTCATACCTCATTTTTTTCTCAGTGTATTGCCTTTTTAGTTATCCTCTGTTGCTCTTTACAAGTTTCCCAGACCTCCGGCTTCCCACTCATCTTTGTTATGTTATACTTCTCTTTTATTTTTATACAGTCCTTAACTTCCCTCACCAGCTTCGACCGCTCCTGCTTTCCCTTAGGATCTTTCTTCCTCTTTGGAATGAACTGATCCTGCACCTTCTTCACTATCTCCAGAAATACCTGCCATTGTTGTTCCACTGCCATCCCTGCGAGGGTACTGAACCAATTAACTTTGGCCAGCTCTTCCCTCATAGCTCCATAGTTTCCTTTGTTCAACTGCAATGCTGACACTTCTGATTCTCCCTTTTCCCTCTCAAATTGCAGATTAAAACTTACCATATTATAGTCACTACCTCCTAATGCCTTCTTTACTTCGGGGTCCCTGATCAAATCCAGTTCATTGCACAATACCAGGTTCAGAATTGCCTTCTACCTGACAGGGTCCAGTACAAGCTGTTCTAAGAATCCATCTCAGATGCACTCCACAAACTCCCTTTCTTGGGGTCCAGTACCATCCTGATTCTCCCAGTCCCCCATAACAACTGTAGTAACATCTTTGCGACAGGCCAATTTCAACTCCTTATTCAACTTACATCCTACATCCAGACTGTTTGGAGGCCTGTAGATAACTCCCATTAGGGTCTTTCTACCCTTAGAATTTCTCAGCTCTATCCATACTAACTCTACATCTCATGATTCTATGTCCCCCTTTGCAAGGGACTGAATATCATTCCTCATCAACAGGGCCACCCCACTCCCTTTGCCCGTCAGTCTGTCCTTTCAATAGCACATATAGCTGTGAATATTCATCTCCCAGGCCATGTCCATTTGAAGCCACGTCTCAGTTATGCCCACAACATCTTACCTGCCAATTTCCAACTGAGCCTCAAGCTCATCCACCTTATTTCTTATGCTTCGTGCATTCATATATATTTTTAATTTGTTACTCCCCTCACTTTTCCTATAATCCCTATTTCACTTGACCATACTGTATGATTCCTTCTTGAGTTTTTTGCTTCATTGATTCTGTTGTCTTTCTTAACTTTTCTTATTTTCACTTTCCCTTTAACTTCCTTCTTAAATTTCCAGTTTGTCTCCTCCTCCCCACTACTTAGTTTAAGTACACTTGTGTTGCAGTAGCAAACCTGCTTGCCAGAAAGCTGGTTCCCCATTTATTAAGTTGCAACCTGTCCCTCTTGTATAATTTATCCTTACTGCAAAACATAAGTTACCTTCTGTTATCTAGTATCTTAAGTTACCTAGCATGATGACGAAACGTCTGAAAATGACCCTTCCAGCTTAGCGACCAAACCTATATCCAGAACCTCAATCTGAGCTACAAATCTTCTCAAAACACACTAAGGTCATTTGCAAGTTCATGACAATAAAATGGAGGAACATAGCAATGGAAAATATTGGAAGTCTGCGAATATTATTTGGGAAAACAAGCAGATCTTTTTAAGCAAAATGTTAAAACAGTAAGTTTGGTCACTTTGCAGAAGGAGAAGCTAATCATCTTCATCTGTAAATGCATTCGTTATTGCACTTGACTGATTGAGCTGCTGATGTATCCAGAGAGTCAAAATTCTTACATTGTTTACCATTTAAACTAATATAGCAGCTGAGTCTTTTGATTTTGCTGAATTCATTTTTACACACAACAGGAGCAAATGAATGAACAAGTAAGAGGAAGATCTGCACTGCCTTTCAGCCCTCACGAAATTTCTGAAGCACAAATCCAAGAACTGGACAGAACCCCACACCTGAGAATGAATTCTATCGTTCAAAACTTCAACACTGAATACATGGCAAGAATTCCACAGCGTGAAATAAAGAAGTGAAAATGAGGAAATACAAAACTCCACAAATACATCCATGCCATTATAAAGTGAAAAATCAATAGTCACTCTTTTGGGAGGTGTCTTTCAGATTGAGCACCTTCCAACATCAGCACCACATTTCCTGTCTACTGACCTTCCTTCAAACACTCAAGCACTCATTACACATCCACCTAATTCTTCAAAACTGTACTGACATTCAATTTGGTGTGTTTTGGGGATTTGTTCCATTTTTCACTCTTCATTGAGTCAAATTCAAGACAGGCATATCTGCTTTGAAGTAAACTACAGTGACAAGCCCAGGCAATGATTTACAGTTGCATCTGCGTTATAGTACTCGGATGGACAAGTGGACAAAAGGATACATTGAAGATAGAACATAGAACATTACAGCGCAGTACAGGCCCTTCAGCCCTCGATGTTGCGTCGACCTGTCATACTAATCTGAAGCCCATCCCACCTACACTATCCATATGCCTGTCCAATGATGACTTAAATGCACTTAAACTTGGCAAATCTACTACCATTGCAGGGAAAGCATTCCATACCCTCACTACTCTCTGAGTAAAGAAACTACCTCTGACATCTGTCTTACACGTATCTCCCCTCACTTTAAAGTTGTGTCCCCTCATGTTTGCCGTCCCCATACTTGGAAAAAGGTTCTCCCTGTCCACCCTATCTAACCCTCTGATTATCTTGTAGGTCTTTTCACAGCCTTTGCAGTCTCACCATTTGGTATTGGAGCTTTATCTCTCTCTGGGCTGTTATCTTCTGATCCTAGTTCCATTGTGCTGCAAAGCATTTTCTCGGGAGTTTATGATGATTCTTATCAGACTGGCCATTCCCTGTGATGAGGTACAGTTAGTGGGTCAGTGCTCACCTCACTTAATCGCATTTTATTCTATGCATTTATTGTTGTGCATTTGTCTTATTAAGGCTGTTACATACCATTGTCATTTATTTCAGTGAAGCCTCTTTGCTCTCAGAAACAAGCATTTCAAGAGATGTGATCAGTTCCTCCCCATTATGAGAATAGGATAGAACATAGAACATAGAACATAGAAAGATACAGCGCAGTACAGGCCCTTCGGCCCTCGATGTTGCGCCGACCGAATCCTACCTAACCTACACTAGCCCAATAACTTCCAAATGCCTATCCAATGCCCGCTTAAATGACCATAAAGAAGGAGAGTTCACCACTGCTACTGGCAGGGCATTCCATGAACTCACAACCCGCTGTGTAAAGAATCTACCCCTAACATCTGTCCTACACCTACCACCCCTTAATTTAAAGCTGTGTCCCCTAGTAACACCTGACTCCATTAGCGGTAAAAGGTTCTCAGTGTCGACCCTATCTAAACCCCTAATCATCTTATACACCTCTATCAAATCTCCCCTAAACCTTCTCTTCTCCAATGAGAACAGCCCCAAGTGCCTCAGCCTTTCCTCATAAGATTTTCCTACCATTCCAGGCAACATCCTGGTAAACCTCCTCTGCACTCGTTCCAATGCCTCCACATCCTTCCTATAGTATGGCGACCAAAACTGCACACAATACTCCAGATGAGGCCGCACCAGAGTCTTATACAGTTGCAACATGACCTCAGGACTCCGGAACTCAATTCCTCTACCAATAAAGCCCAGTACACCATATGCCTTCCTCACAGCACTATTTACCTGGGTGGCAACTTTCAGAGATCTGTGTACATGGACACCAAGATCCCTCTGCTCATCCACACTACCAAGTAGCCTACCATTAGCCCAGTAATCCATCTTCTTGTTACTCCTACCAAAGTGAATGACTTCACACTTAGCTACATTGAATTCCATTTGCCACCTTTCTGCCCAGCTCTGCAACTTATCTATATCCCGCTGTAACCTACCACTTCCTTCCTCACTATCCACAACTCCACCGACTTTTGTGTCATCCGCAAACTTGCTTACCCAGCTTTCAAGCCCTTCCTCTAGATCATTTATAAAGATAACAAAAAGCAATGGTCCCAAAACAGATCCTTGTGGTACACCGCTAGTAACTGCACTCCAAGATGAACATAGTCCATCAACTACTACCCTCTGTCTCCTTCCAGCCAGCCAATTCCTAATCCAAACCTCTAATGTATCCTCAATGCCATACATCCGTAGTTTTAGCATTAGCCTACCATGGGGAACCTTATCGAACGCCTTACTAAAATCCATATACACAACATCTACTGCTTTACCCTCGTCCACTTCCTTGGTCACCTTCTCAAAGAACTCAATAAGGTTTGTGAGGCACGACCTGCCCTTCACAAAACCATGCTGGCTATCCTTGATCACGTTATTCCTATCCAGATGTTCATAAATCTTATCCCTTACCATTCTCTCCAAGACTTTGCCCACCACTGAAGTCAGACTCACTGGCCTATAGTTACTAGGGCTATCCCTACTCCCTTTCTTGAACAAGGGGACCACATTCGCTATCCTCCAGTCCTCTGGTACTATTCCCGTTGACAATGACGACATAAAAATCCAGGCCAATGGCTCTGCTATCTCCTCCCTAGCTTCCCATAGGATCCTAGGGTAAATGCCATCAGGCCCAGGAGACTTATCTATTTTCATCCTCTCCAATATTCCCAAAACCTCTTCCCTGCATATTTCCAGGCCATCCATTCTAATCATTTGTGACTCCATATTCACATCAGCAACAGTGTCCTGTTCCTGAGTGAATACTGATGAAAAGTATTGATTTAGTGTCTCTCCAATCTCCTCCGCCTCCACACACAACTTCCCACTATTATCCTTGACTGGACCGATACCTACCCTAGTCATCCTTTTATTCCTGACATACCTATAGAAAGCCTTTGGGTTTTCCCTAATCCTACCAGCTAAAGACTTTTCATGTTCCCTTCTCGCTTCTCTTAGCTCTCTCTTTAGATCCTTCCTGGCTACCTTATAACTCTCAATCGCCCCAACTGAACCTTCACGCCTCATCTTTACATATGCCGCCTTCTTCCCTTTCACAAGGGATTCCAATTCCTTACTAAACCACGGCTGCCTCACAAGGCCCTTTACACCATGCCTGACCGGTACATACTTATCGAGGACACGTAGTAGCTGCTCCTTGAACAATCCCCACATCTCATTAGTGTTCTTCTCTTGAAGCCTGTTTTTCCAATCCACACATCCTAAGTCATGCCTCACCGCATCATAATTTCCCTGCCCCCAGCTATAACTCTTGCCCTGCGGCACACACTTATCCCTCTCCATCACTAAAGTAAAACCCTCTCCATCACTAAAGTAAAAAGTACTTTAGTGATGGAGAGTAATAGAGTAATAGGCTGGGGGAATGGGTCTGGTTGGAATACTCTTGGGAGGATCAGTATGAACTTATTGGGCCAAATGGCCTGTTTCCACACTGTAGGAATTCTATGCTGATTCTATGATGATAAGCTTTCCAAAACTTGACATAAAATTCACAATCTCTGTGTCTTGGCATCATACCAAATCTTAGGTCTATTTGTTATGTTTTTTCACTCTACCATTAAGCTAAGTTTGAATGAGGTCAGACGATGGCTTATAACAAATGCATTAAATGTTAACAATTATATCGTTGGTACCCTAATAATCTTACAGCATGAAGTAAATAAAACGAGTGCTAATTCATAAAATGTGAGAATGGACAAGAATTAGAAGTTTTCCAATCCACATCTTTTATGTGTTGTTTTAAAAAAAATATTTTGTCACACCATGATATGTTCATCCTTGGTGAATTAAGTTTTCGAGTGCAGACCCTGCTTAGATTATAACCACAACGACATCTGTGCATTGTTCTGACTGTGAGAGGAAGACTGTTTCTGTCCCACACAGACACCATGCCCTTGTTTCCTTTTGCCACAGAAAGAGCACATCTTTCAATACACACCCTCTACATAATAGCCAGAGACACATTTACTGATGTGAGACACATCCACAAACAGCACATTTTACGAGATTAAAGGCGTGATCCAGTAGGATAAAAGTTCATACAATTTTCGTTCCAGTTTTTTGATTAGATTAGATCCCCTACAGTATGGAAACAAGTGCACACCGACCCTCCGAAGAGCAACCCACCTAGACCCATTCCCCTACACTTATCTCTGACTAATCCACCTAACACTATGGGCAATTTAGTATGGCCAATTCACCTAATCTACACATCTTTGGACTGTGGGAGGAAACCAGAGCACCCGGAGGAAACCCACGCAGACATGGGGAGAATGTGCAAACTTCAAACAACAGTTCAGGAACAAACAGCGACATAGTTTCTTTGCAACTTGAAGGTTCCTGTACAACACATTTATGAGTAGGTGAAAATTTAATAATGATTTAAAGCAGTGTTGCTCCTTTAACATGTTGAGGCGATGGAGATGCAGTGTAGAACAGGGAAAGTCCAATATCTGAAGGTGAGTAATAGATTGTGTTTTACAGTAACAATACCTTTCCTGAATCACGAGGCTGGGATAGACTCTCCAGAAGAAACAGAAGTCTGCAATTTTTTTTCCATTAAGGTGATCAAAGGTTTGATAACCTGATTTCTACAATTTTATTTTGATTTGCCTCTGACTATTCAACAGCTCTCTGTGAACCAAGAAGGCATGATTATTTCACTAAACAAAGTTTCAAATAACTCCACCTCAAAGTCTGTAGCTCAAACTCATGCGTAACGACCATGATACTGGGGTTCTTCAAAATACAGACGCTTGCTTCAACTAGGGCTCTGTAGATCATAGTGTTCCTGACTATCTCCTACATTTTGATAATTCTTGAGCTGCAGACATTTACCACAGAAATGCTCTCCCCTTGTTCAAGAAGGGGAGTAGAGACAACCCTAGTAATTATAGACCAGTGAGCCTTACTTCAGTTGTGGTTAAACTGTTGCAATAGGTTATAAGACATAAAATTTAGAGAGGTATAATTTGATTTGGGATAATCAACAGAATTTTGTGAAGGATAGGTCTTGCCTCATAAATCTTACTGAGTTCTTTGAGAGGGTGACCAAACAAGTGGATGAAGGTAAAAACAAACAACAAAACAAACAAATTACAGCACAGAAACAGGCTCTTCAGCTTCCCAAGCCTTCATGGATACAGACCCTCTATCTAAACCTTTTGCCGATTTTCAAAAGATCTGTATCCCTTTGCTCCCTGCCCATTCATGTATCTGTCTAGATACATCTTAAATGATGCTATTGTTCCTGCCTCTACCACCTCCGCTGGCAACGCTTTCTAGGCACCCACCGCCCTCTGTGTGAAGAATTTTCCACGCATACCTCCCCTAAACCTTTCCCCTCTCACTTTGAACTCATGATCCCTCATAATTGAGTCCCCAAATCTTGGAAAAAGCATATTGCTATCCATCCTGTCTACACCTGTCATGGTTTTGTAGACCTCAATCAGGCCTCCCTCAAACTCTGTCTTTCTAATGAAAATAATCATAATCTATTCAACCCCTCTTCATAGCTAGCATCCTCCATACCAGGCAACCTGATAAACGTCCTTTGCATCCTCGCCAAAGCATCCACAGAACGGTATGCAGTATTCCAAATGCAGCCGAACCAAAGCCCTAAACAACTGTAACATAAGAGCAGCAAAGTGGTTGATGTTGTGTATGTGAATTTCAGTAAGATGTTAGCTAGGAGTCTCCATGGTAGGAGAATGCACAAAATACAGACACATGGGATTGAGGGTGATTTAACAGTTTGTATAGGAGGTTGGCTAGCTGAAAGAAGACAGAGGGTGGTAGTTGATGGGAAATTGTGGAGTTTGGTTACTAGTAGTGTACCACAAGAATCTGTTTTGGGGCCACTGCCCCAAATGCGTTAGTGAATTTACAAATGACACTATGGTCGATGGAGTTGTGGATAGTGCTGAAGGATGTTTTCGGTTACAGTCAGACATAGATAAGCTGCAGAGCAGGTCTGAGAGGCGGCAGCTGGAGTTTAATGTGGAAAAGTGTGAGGTGATTCACTTTGGAGGAAGCAACAGGAATAAAGAATACTAGGCTAATGGTAAGAATTTTAGTAGTGTCAATGAGCAGAGAGATCACGGCGTCCATGTACATAGATCTCTGGAAGTTGTCACCCATTTTGGTAGGGTTGTTAAGAAGACATACTTTGTGTTAGAGGGATTGAGGTTTGGAACAATGAGATCATGCTGCAACTGTACAAAACTCTGGTGTGACTGCATTTGAAGTATTGCGTACAGTTCTGGTCACCACATTATAGAAAGAATGTGGTAGCTTTGGAAAGGGTTTAGGGGAGATTTATTAGGATGTTGCCTGGTATGGAGTGAAGGTCTTATGAGGAAAGGATGAGGGACTTGAGGCTGTTTTCAGAAGAGAAAAGAAGTTTGAGAGGTGACTTACTTGAGACATGCAAGATAATCAGAGGGTTAGATAGGGTGTACAATGAGATTAGGCAGCATCCAAGGAACAGGAAATTCGACGTTTCGGGCCAGAGCCCTTCATCAGGGGTCTGGCCCAAAACGTCGAATTTCCTGTTCCTTGGATGCTGCCTAACCTGCTGTGCTTTAACCAGCAACACATTTTCAGCTCTGATCTCCAGCATCTGCAGACCTCACTTTTTACTGTACAATGAGATTGTTTCTCCTCAGGTGGTGATGGTTAGCGTGTGGGGACATAGCTTTAAATTGAGGGATGATAGATATAGGACAAATGTAAGGTACTTTATCAAAAATAATAGGGGTGTGGAATGCACTGCCTGTAAAAGTAGTAGACTCACCAAATTTAAGAGCATTTCAATATTCATTGGATAAACATATGGATGAAAAGGGAATAGTGTAGGATAAATGGAGTTCAGATTGGTTCAACGGGTTGGTGCAACAAAGAGGGCCAAAAAGACTTGCACTGTGTTCTAATATTCTGTGTTCTGTGTTCTATGTTCCAGGTGATCTCAGAGAAGTAGTTAGTCAGGAAATACTGAAGCTGCAACCTTCCTGGACTCCAGCGTTTTCAGTCTGCCACAGCTAAACCTAACTGAAAAAGAACCTGAACTGGGAGAACTGAACATACCCCTGTCCCGGCTCTTCAGCACCTCAGCTTTTACAACCTCTCTGATAAAAAGACAAAATAACCTTATTAAAATGACAGTATCATCACCTACATTGTCTTAAAAACATATAGATCAGTTAACTTTCTAAAAACAAAACTGAGACATTTGGCATGCTAGTAATTTATTTGCAATTAAAATCCAGAGTTGCAGGCTCATACACAGTGGACATGGATGGAAATTTAAATAAATTTCAATACAATCTATTATTGCAGACCATGATTGATCTTCATAAAAAATCCATCTACTTCATTCAAGTGATTCAGCAAACTAAATCTGCCATCACTGGATGACCTACATAGGTTTTCACATCAGAGACAGTCATTCCTCCACACGTTATTGACACTGGTATTTCTTCCAGGACAAATTATAGCTGATCATCCTTACCTTTCCTACAAACGTATCCTGTAAGAAGCTGCCAGTTACAGAGGTGAAATTATCCTGTCTTTGATGGGACAGATGTCTGGGAAAGAGGGGGCACTGATTGATTCCCTTGTAATAAGTTCACTCAATTGTGCTGAAAACCAAAATATTTTCTACCTACAAATAGCATTATGTGAATTTTTTCTGAATTGTTTGAGCAGACTCCATTCAGGTTGCTTTTTCTTTGTAGCTACTTTTACTTTGCTGCAGCCAGCATAGTTTGTTTTGAGAAATGATATTTCCAAAAGTTCATAATTGCATGCAGATGTGTGGTGGATGACATTTTTAATTAATATTTTGGATAAGGCATTGTCTATGCAAAAGTAAATTATTGTTGCTACCATCTGACATCTATTGTCAGAAATGCCAAAGACTGTAAATCCTCCATCCCAACGGCCAATGCCATTTTCAGCCTGAAAAACTAAACTTGCTGCTTCACTTTCAGTCAGAAACAGATCCCAATTTGGGATAAATCTAGGATTTGGTGGCATGTTTCCAGCATTCTTTATCTTTCTTTCTGTCTCCAAACGGAGAAACAATTTCTGCTCATTGTCTTGGAGATTTGAATCATGGAAGAGAGCAACAGGGATACCCTGTCCACACACTGAAGAATTAATTCACCTTGCATCACTGGACATGAAAACAAAAGCAATCACATCAAAATCTAATCATGCTATCATTAATGAACTTGCTGGTACTTCAGCAGAGCAAAGACTGAGTAAACATTTTCCCACACTTTATTCTTAGCTCCCAGGATAATCTCATAAATTTCCTGGTATCAATATTTTGTTTGCCTTCAGTTAGGCCCAAATAATGCTGAAGATTCCTCATCAAGTCCACAATGGTTATTATTTGTGATAAGAGTATAGTGCATGAAGGAGAAACAGATGCATCACAAGCATCAGACTGGCTTGAATTCAGTTACTTGTGATAATAAAGAAAACAATTCAGATGTGAAGCAGGAATGCCTTCCTTCGAATTACAGCCCATCAGTTTTTCATGAAACGACGATCAAGTTTAGAACATAGAACATAGACCATGGAAGATTCCTGAAGAAGGGCTTACGCCCGAAACGTCGATTCTCCTGCTCCTTGGATGCTGCCTGACCTGCTGCGTTTATCCTTCCTATAGCATTTGTATCCTGGAACATTAAGCTACCAGTCCTGTCCATCCCTGAGCCATGTTTCTGTAACTGCTATGATATCCCAATCCCATGTTCCGAACCATGCCCTGAGTTCATCTGCCTTCCCTGTTAGACCCCTTGCATTGAAATAAATGCAGTTTAATTTGTTAGTCCTACTTTGTATCTGCAGACCTCATTTTTTACTCGAAAGAATTCTCTATTCCTGAGATGCTGCCTGGCCTGCTGTGCTTTGACCAGCAACACATTTGCAGCTGTGATCTCCAGCATCTGCAGACCTCATTTTTTACTCGAAGAATTCTCTATTCCTGAGATGCTGCCTGGCCTGCTGTGCTTTGACCAGCAACACATTTGCAGCTGTGATCTCCAGCATCTGCAGACCTCATTTTTTACTACTTTGTACCTGCCTGCCCTGACTGTTTGACTCACTTCTGTTCTCAACTGTACCAGTCTCAGATTGATCTCTTTCCTCACTATCTCCCTGGGTCCCACCTCCCCCTCCACCTTACTAGTTTAAATCCTCCCAAGCAGTTCGCTAAATTTCCCTGCCAGTATATTAGTCCCCTTCCAATTTAGGTGCAATCCGTCCTTCTTGTACAGGTCAGTTCTACCCCAAAAGAGGTTCCAATGATCCAAAAATGTGAATCCTTCTCCCATACACCAGCTCCTCAGCCATGCATTCTTCTGTTCTATCTTCCTATTCCTGCCCTCACTAGCTCGTAGCACCGGGAGTAATCCAGATGTCACTACCCTTGAGGACCTCCCTTTTAAATTTCTGCCTAATTCTCTGTAATCCCCCTTCAGAATATCAACCTTTTCCCTTCCTATATCAGAAGCTCAATGCAAAATTTTGTGTTGTAGCTATTATGTCCAACCATCCTATGGACAGAAAGACAGCCAGACATTTTGTTTATGAAGCTGCGTATGTTATTAGTGATATACTTTGGCACTGTGGTATGAAAGTAATGTTGCATGCATTGGTTTGGTAGCTTTCACTTTAAACCCTTACCTCCCAATTATTCTGATTTTACTGCTGAATTGCTTGAGAATGAGATACATTCTGGCAGCCAATAGAGGCCACAGGAAACTTTGCGTCCAGAGTAATAGAGGGAATCAGAGTGACTCAAAGATCGTGAAGCGATGAATGTCTTTTGTTTTGCTTTTTGCCATCCTGGCAATTTCATCCTCTCTTTCTTTTAACAATAAATTATGATTGTAATATGAATGCTACTTTCACATTCATAGGAACATAAGGCCAAAAGATAAAGCAGCAAAAATAGGTAATTCAGCCCATTGGTCATGATCGATATGTTTCTCAATTCCTCCTCCTCCCTATGACCTTTGATCCCCTTATGAGTTAAGAACGTTTCTATTGATGTCATAACTCCACTTAACAGCTCAGTTTCCTCAGTCTTCTGTGTCAATGAATTCCACACATTCAGCTCCCTCTAGCTGAGGAAATTGCTCCTAATCTCAGTTCTAAACTTTCATTCTTTCATTGTGGGCTTGTCCTACTGGATCCCAGACTTTCCCAATCGTGGAAATATCTTCTGCATGTGTAGTCTATTTCAGCCTCTCAGTATTCTGCAAGGCTCAATGAGATCCTTTGCCACTCTTTATCCTTCTAAACTCCGTCAAATACGGACACAGAATCCTCACCTTTCCTCAAATGGCAAGCTCTTCATCCCAGGGATCATTATTGTAAATCTCTTGTGGGCCCCCTCCAAGACCAATATATTATTCCTTAGCTGTGGGCCTGAAACTGTTCACAATATTCAAAATGCTGTCTGTAAAGGAACTTTTACAATGCCACCAACATATCCCTGCTCTTGTCATCCAACACTCTCTAAATGAATGCTGGAACTGCATTTGCCTGCTTAATTGCCAAGCAAGCCTGAAAGAACACCTTCAGAGAATTATAGAAAAGGACTCCTAACTCCAGTTGCCGATGAAATTACGCCCAAGATTTGGTCCACTCTGTAAAATCAGCAGAATATTAACAGCATATCTTCAATTAATTGCATATTTCGAGAAATGATAATGTACGTTGTATTATGTTGTTTTTAAAGTTACATTTATGAATTGACAGTAATATTCGTATTCAGTAACACATTATGTGAGATGGATGGATCTTATTTTCTTTTATTTGTGTAACTGTTAATAAAACAAGTTTTTGAATGGCCATGAGAAATTCTGAATCTGCTAGAAGTATAACAGTCGCAGCACTGTGAAAGATTAATTATCCTTAACTTATGCAACCCATTTATTAACAATATACCCGAGAACAGGAGAATTGCTGTAAAGTCATTAACTATTGAATATCAGGCATTTCAAAGCCATTATGGCTGCACAGACAATAACACAAGAACAGATGGCAGTGCCCTCTAACATCCAGCAGAGAATCACTGAAAGGGAGAAGTATCATGTCAATGTATATATTGCAGCCTGGAAGCAGAGACCTGCACTGAAGAACGGATCGAGGCATGATTTTGAGGAATGTTTTGAACCCAAACACTACATCGGAGTGGACGTTTCCCACTTTTCATTCTTCTCTAATAAAAACAGAAGATGAGGGAGGGGTAGAGAGACTGACTACTGCAGTTTTTTTTGTGAGCTGGGTAAGTAGCATGGCTTTGGCTTGCGAGGCCTCGGAGAGTGGCGGCTCAGCAAAAAGTAGAGGTAAGCTCAGTTAAAGCCCTTTTAAACTTTCTCTTCAGTCTCAGAGCAGTTGAGATGGGAGTTAGAGCAGTCCTATGTTCCTCCTATCGGATGTGGGAGCTCAGGGAGACTTCAATCATCCCTGATGACTGCAGCTATGGGAAGTGCACCCAGCTGCAGCTCCTGGGAGACCGTGTTAGCGAACTACACCTGGAGGTGACGCACTCAAGATCTTCCGATATGCTGAGACCTTCCCAGATAAGAAATTTAGTGAGGTGGTCACACCTAAAGTGCAGGCAGAGAGTAGCTGGGTGACCACGAGGAAAGATAAAGAGAGTTGGCAGAGAATCCCCTGCGGCCATTCGCCTCGAAAGTGATTAGTCTAGATTAGAGAGGTGCTGGAAAAGCACAGCAGTTCAGGCAGTATCCAAGGAGCAGTGAAATCGACGTTTCGGGCAAAAGCCCTTCATCAGGAATACAGGCAGAGAGCCTGAAAGGTGGAGAGATATGTGAGAGGAGGGTAGGGGTGGGGAGAAAGTAGCATAGAGTGCAATAGGTGAGTGGGGAAGGGGATGAAGATGATAGGTCGGGGGGGGGGAGGGTGCAGTGGATAGGTGGAAAAGAAGATAGACAGGTAGGACAAGTCATGGGGACAGTGCTGAGCTGGAAGTTTGGAACTGGGGTGAGATGGGTGAAGGGGAAATGAGGAAATTGGTGAAATCCACGTTGATGCCCTGGGGTTGAAGTGTTCCGAGACGGAAGATGAGGCGTTCTTCCTCCAGGCATCTGGTGGTGAGGGAACGGTGGTGAAGGAGGCCCAGGACCTCCATGCCCTCAGCGGAGTGGGAGGGGGAGTTGAAATGTTGGGCCACAGGGCGGTGTGGTTGATTGGTGCGAGTGTCCCAAAGATGTTCCCTAAAATGCTCTGCTAGGAGGTGTCCAGTCTCCCCAATGTAGAGAAGACTGCATCAGGAGCAACGGATATTGGTGGATGTGCTGGTAATACTTTGATAGATGTGGAAGGCTCCTATAGGGCCTTGGATGGAGGTAAGGGAGGAGCTGTGGGCGCAGGTTTTGCGATTCCTACGGTGGCAGGGGAAGGTGCCAGGAAGGGAGAGTGGGTTATAGGCGGGCGTGGACCTGACCAGGTAGTCATGGAGGGAAAGGTCTTTGCGGAAGGCAGAAAGGGGTGGGGAGGGAAATATATCTCTGGTGACGGGGTCCATTTGGAGGTGGCGGAAATGTCGGTGGATGATTTAGTTTATGCAAAGGTTTGTAGGGTGGAAGGTGAGCACCAGGGGCGTTCTGTCCTTGCTACGGTTGGAGAGGTGGAGTGTGAACGAGATGCCTTCGAGGCCATCTTGAACCATGTGGGAAGGGAAATTGTGGTCTCTAAAGAAAGAGGCCATCTGGTGTGTTCTGTGGTGGAACTGGTCCTCCTGGGAGCAGATTAGGCAGAGGCAGAGGAATTGGGAATACGGGATGGCAGTTTTTCAGGAGGTAGGGTGGGAAGAGGTGTAATCCAGATAGCTGTGGGAGTCGGTGGGTTTGTAAAAGATGTCGGTGTCAAGCCGGTCGTCATTAATGGAGATGGAGAGGACCAGGAAGGGGAGGGAGGTGTCAGAGATGGTCCAGGTAAAGTTAAGGTCAGGGTGGAATGTGTTAGTGAAATTGATGAATTGGTAAACCTCCTCGCGGGAGCTTGAGGTTTTGCCAATGCAGTCATCAATGTAGTGGAGGAAGAGGTGGGGAGTGGTGCCGGTGTAATTATGGAAGAGCATAGCCAACAAAGAGACAGGCAAAGCTGGGGCCCATTCGTGTGCCCATGGCTACCCCTTTGGTCTGGAGGAAGTGGGAGGATTCAAAGGAGAAATTGTTAAAGGTGAGGACCAGTTCGGCCAAACGAATGAGAGTGTCGGGGGAAGGGTACTATTGGGGACGTCGGGAGAGGAAGAAACAGAGAGCTTGGAGGCTCTGGTCATGGCGAATGGAGGTATAGAGGGACTGGATATTATACCATTTTGGATACTGTTTGGGGGGAATGTCCATTCAGGGGAAAGAGCAGTAGCCAGGTCCTTGCCATTACAACTGGCTCTAGGGCACAACGGGAAATGATAAAGGTAAACAGGAACCCTAGTGTCAGGAGACTGATAAAGGTGATTCTGTGGTGACAAATGGGAATCCAGGATGGTGTGTTGCCTCCCGGAGTCCAGGATGCCTCAGAGCAGCTGCAGAACATTCTCAACGGGGAGAGTGAGCAACCAGAAGTCATTGTGTACATTGGCACAAATGACAGAGGTAGAATTAGGAATGAGGTCCTGCGGAGTGATTATAAAGTGCTAGGAAAAGAAGTTAAAAACAGGACATTGTTGGTCGTAATTTTTGGATTAAGTCCAGTCTCATGTGCCAGTGAGGGTAAGAACAGGAGTATATGGCAGATGAGTGTGTGGCTAAAGAATTAGTACAGAGGCAGGGATTCAGATCTTTAGATTATTGAGATCTTTTCTGGGCCAGAGGTGAACTGTTCAAGAATAACAGGTTGCAGTTGAACTGGAGGGGGACCAACATCTAGGCAGCCAGGTTTGCTAATGCTACAAAGGAGGGTTTAAACTAGATTGAGAGGAGGGTGGGATCCTCAACAGCAGGGAGGCAAGTGCCAGGCTTAAAGGAGATACAGTAATCAGAGATAGTAAGTTGAAGAGACCGGTCAGGCTGGAACATGACAGGGAGCAAAGAATGCCTGTTGGATTAAATTGCATCTATGTTATGGTTCTGTTCGCCGAGCTGGGAATTTGTGTTGCAAACGTTTCGTCCCTGTCTAGGTGACATCCTCAGAGCTTGGGAGCCTCCTGTGAAGCACCGAGATAGGGGACAAAACGTTTGCAACACAAATTCCCAGCTCGGCGAACAGAACCACCACAATGAGCACCCGAGCTACAAATCTTCTCCCAAACTTTGAAAATTGCATCTATTTCAATGCAAGAAGGCTGATAAGTAAGACCGATGAACTCAGGGCGTGGATAGGTACGTGTGACCGGGATATTATAGCCATTACAGAAACATGGCTAAGGGACGGACAGGACTGGCATCTTCATATATTCCAGGACACAGGTACTTTAGATGGGACAAAGGTTGTAGAAAGAAAGGAGAGACCATTGCATTTTTGATTAAGGCAAGTATCACAGCTGCATTCAGCAATGCAATTACTGAAGAATCATCCAGTGAGGCTTTGTTGGTGGAGCTAAGAAATAAGAAGGGGATAGTGCCGTTATTGGGGTTGTACTATAATCATGGGAATTGGTTTAGCTCAGTTGGCTGGCTTGTTGGTTTACAAACCAGTGTGATGCCAACAGTGGAGGTTATGATGAAGGATTCTACCCTCATCTGAGGTCTGGTGCCCCTCAGGTTAAATCACCACTAGTCACTTCTGTCTCAAATGAGAGAGCAGCCCCTGTGGTCTGGTAAGACTATAGCGATGCATCAACTCTCAGTGTCCAAATAATCAGAACAAATATGCATGGAGATTGGGAGCCTTGTAGGAGCAATAGAGTTGTCATAGTAGGGGATTTTAGGAAAACATAGGTGAGAACTGCCAGACCGTTGAGGGCTTGGATGGATGGAATTTGTTAATTGTGTTCAAGAAAGGTTCCTCAAGTAGTATATAGAGGTTCCTACCCGGGAAGGAGCAAAACTCAACTGACTCTTGGGCAGGCCAGGTGATGAAGTTAACAGTGGAGGAGCATATTAGAACCAGAGACCTTAGTTGTTTTAATTGTAAAATACTTAAGAAGACAAACAAATCTAGTCCAGAGGTTAAAGTTCTTCATTTGGTCAATAACAGATTTTACTGGAATTAGACAGGAAATTGCAGGATTTGTTTAGAGAAGATTCTTTTTACAGCCAAAGGGACCTCCAGCAAGTCGAAGGCCTTTAAAAGTGAGATAGCTAGAAATGAAGATCAGGCTAATGAACTCCATTGCAGCTGTGGGAGCAATGAAACCGCAGATCAGGGGGCTGCGGGAAGACAAATTTCTCCTCTCGAATATTTACCTCATCAATGGGCAGAACAAAGACTCAACAGGAATGAACGAGGACACGG
Organism: Hemiscyllium ocellatum; assembly: GCF_020745735.1. Classification (NCBI taxonomy): domain Eukaryota; kingdom Metazoa; phylum Chordata; class Chondrichthyes; order Orectolobiformes; family Hemiscylliidae; genus Hemiscyllium; species Hemiscyllium ocellatum. Next base: position 103,403,153 of record NC_083412.1, read on the forward strand.
GGACTGCTAGGTAGGTAGATATACTGGGGCTGTGGCTGAACCCGAGACAGGAGCAGGCAGGAGATTCTGTTTTCATGAATGAGACTTCTAAATAGTATGCTGCCTCCTGGATGCCAAGGTCAGGGATGTCTCAGATCGAGTGTACAGGATTCTTAAGAGGGAGTGAGAGCAAACAGAATTATGGTACACATTGGTACCAATGACATAGCTAGGAAAAGGATTGAGGACCTGAAAGGTTAAGGAGTTAATTTGGAAGCTAAAAGGCAGGACGAGATGAGTAGTAATCTCAGGATTGCTACTAGTGAGGTTCGGAATAGAGAGCGAATGAAGATGAACATGAGGCTGCAGGGCTGGTGTAGGAGGGAGGGTTTCAGATATGTACATCATTCAGATACCTTCTGGGGAAGGTGGGACCTATACAAAGAGGATGGGTTAAATCTGAATTGGCGGGGCACCAATATCCTTGGCAGGAGGTCTGCTCGAGTTCTTTGAGAGAGTTTAAACTAGTTTAACAGGTGGGTGGGAACCACAGCTATGGATCAGAGTTGTGTACAGCCAGATACAGCGTGCAGAGAATGTGTGAGAAGGGATAGACAGTTAATAGAGTAACGTTACAGTCAGAGTGATGGATTGAAGTGTGTCTATTGCATTAAACAAGAAGTATCAGGAATAAAGGTGATGACTTACGAGTATGGATCAGTTCTTGGAGCTATGATGTTGTGGCAATTACGGAGACGTGGATATCAGAGGGGAGGAATAAGGTTGTTGAATGTTCCAGGTTTCAGATGTTTCAAAGGGCATGGAGGGCAGGTAAAAGAGGTGAGTAAGTGGCATTGCTAATCAGGGAAAGGAACACAGCTACAGAAAGGGAGATCATCGATGAGGGTTTATGTCATGAGTGAGTGTGGGTGGAAGTCAAAAATGTTGAAAGGAACAGTTATTTTATTGGGAGTTTTCTACAGACAACCAAAAGCAACAGAGACATGGAGGAGCAGATTGGGTGGCAGATTTTGGAAAGTTGCAGAAGTAACAGAGTTGTCATGGATGTATTTAATTTCCCTCATATATCAAAAATTTTGGATGGAGCAGTTTTTGTCAGGTGCATCCAGTAAGGATTCCTTACTCAAAATGTAGATAGTTCAACTAGAGGGGAGGCCATATTGGATATGGTGCTGGGCAATGAATCAGATGTCATATCTGTCAGTAGGAGAGCATTTTGGTGACAGTGATCAGGACTCGCTGACATTTACCATCGTCATGGAGAGGGATAGGAGTAGACAGAATGGGAAAGTATTTAAATGTGTGGGGGGGAATTGCAATGCTACTAAACAGGAATTCAGACATCTAGAATTGGGAACAGATATTCTCAGGAAAATGCTCGACATGAATGGGGAGGTTGTTTAGGGAGCACTTGCTGATAGTGCTGGATAGGTTTGTCCCACGGAGGCAAGGAAGGGATTGTAGAATGAAGGAAAATTGGGTGACGAGCAATGCAGAACATCTAGTCAGTAGGAAGAAGGAAGCTTACATAAGGTTGAGGAGGCGTGAATCAGACAGAGGTCCAGAGGGTTACAAGGTATCCAAGAAAGAACACAAGAATGGAATTAGCAGAGCTAGAAGGGGGCATGAAAAAGTTTTAACGGGTAGGATTAAGGAAAATCCTACGGCATTCCAAACTTCCGTGAGAAACATGAGAATATTCATTGTGAGGGTAGGGCCAATCAAGGATAATGGAGGGACTTGCGCCTTAAGTCGGAGGAGATACCTTCCTTCAGTATTCACTACAGGGAAGGACCTTGTCGTTTGTGAAAACAGCGGGAAACAAGCTGATATGCTCGAACATGTCATTGTTAAGAAGGAAGATGTGGGCGGCACGGTGGCACAGTGGTTAGCACTGCTGCCTCACAGCGCCAGAGACCCGGGTTCAATTCCCAACTCAGGCGACTGACTGTGTGGAGTTTGCACATTCTCCCCGTGTCTGCATGGGTTTCCTCCGGGTGCTCCGGTTTCCTCCCACAGTCCAGAGATGTGCAGGTCAGGTGAATTGGCTATGCTCAATTGCCCATAGTGTTAGGTAAAGGGGTAAATGTAGGGGAATGGGTGGGTTGCGCTTCGGTGGGTCAGTGTGGACTTGTTGGGCCGAAGGGCCTGTTTCCACACTGTAAGTAATCTAATCTAATGTGCTGAGAATCATGAGGATAGATATGTCAGCTGGGCCAGACATGATATATCCAAGAATACTACAGGAAGCAAGGGGAGAGACGACAGCACCTTTGGTGAAGATGTTTACCTCCTCAATGTTCACTGGTGTAGTTCCAGATTATTGGAAGGTGGCAAATGTTATTCCCTTGTTCAGAAAGGGAATAAGGATAATCCTCAGATTTACAGACTAGTCAATCTTAAGTCTAGGCAAAGTATTGGAGAGGATTCCGAGACGCAGGATGTATGATTACTTGGAAAACCATAGTTTGATTAGAGATAGTCAGCGTGGTTTTGTGAGGGGCAGGTTGTGTCTCACAAGCCTTACTGAATTCTTTGAGGAGGTGATAAAATAATTGATGAAAGTAGAACAATGGATGCAGTGGACATGGATTTTAGTCAGGTATTTCAAAAGGTTTCCCACTGTAGACTCATTCAGAACATAAGGAGGCATGGGATATCAGGAAATTTGGCTGTCTGACTACAGGTTTGGCTGGCCCATAGAAGACAGAGGGTGGTAGTAAATGGAAAGTATTTAGCACTGGAACTCAGTGGCCAGTGCTGCTCTGCAGGGATCTGTCCTGGGACCTCTGCTCTTCATGATTTTTACAAATGACTTGGGTGATGAAGGGGAAGGGGTGGGATACTAAGTTTGCAGATGACAGAATGTTGGTGGAGTTGTAGATAGTGTGGACGGCTGGTGTAGGTTGCAACGGGACATTGACAGAATGAAGAACTGTGCTGATAAGCGGCAGATGGCGTTCAACCTGGAAAGGAGTGTAGTGATTAAGTTTGCAATGTCAAATTTGAAGGTAGAATACCAGGTTAAAGGCAGGATTGATGTCAGTGTGCAGGAACAGAGGTGTCTTCAGATCCGTGTCCATAGATCCTCAAAGTTGCCAAACAAGTTGATATGGTGTTAAGAAGGCTTAGAATACATTGGCTTTCATGATCAGGAGGAATGAATTTAACAGCCACGAGGTTATGCTGCAGCTCTATAAAGTCCTGGTTAGACCACACTTGGAATGTCGTGCTCAGTTCTGTCGCCATATTATAGGAAAGATGTGGAACCTTTATAGAGGGTGCAGGAGAGATTTACCAGGATGCTGCCTGGACTGGAGACCATGTCTTATGAAGAAAGTTTGAGGGACCTCAGGCTTTTTGTTTTGAAGTAAAGACTATTGAGAGGCACCGTGATAGATGTGTACAGAAGATGAGAGGCATAGACAGAGTGAATAGTCAGAGATTTTTTTTCCCCAACTCAAAAATGGCTATCACAAGTGGGCATAATATTAGGGTGATTAGAGGAAGGTTTAGGGGAATTGTCCAAAGGCGTTTCTTTACGTAGAAAGAATTGGGTGCTTCACATGCAGTGCCATCGGTGGTGGTAGAGTCAGATGTATTTGGGATATTTGAGTAGGCACATAAATGATAGTAAAATGAAGCATATGTAGGTTAGATGATCTTAGAGTAGGATAGAAGGTTGGCACATCATCAAGGGACAAAGGACCTTTACCCTGCTGTACTGTCCTGTGTTCTATCTTCTATGTTCAAGGTCTTTATGTTCTTGTGAGGGTGAAATGCATGGTTGACTGGAAAAGAGAATCTTGGAAAACTATAGATATTGATGTTTTGACCAGAAAATAAGGGAGGTATGCACCAGGTACAGGTAATTTGTATCAAGGGAAATCCTGGTCTTATAGAACATAGAACATTGAACATAGAGCATTACAGCACAGTACAGGCCCTTCGGCCCTCGATGTTGCGCCAACCTGTCATACCAATCTGAAGCCCATCTAACCTACACTATTCCATGTACGTCCAAATGCTTGTTCAATGATGACTCAAATGTACTTAAAGTTGGTGAATCTACTACCGTGGCAGGCAAAGCATTCCATACCCTTACTACTCTCTGAGTAAAGAAACTACCTCTGACATCTGTCCTATATCTATCACCCCTCAATTTAAAGCTATGCCCCCTCATGCTCACCGTCACCATGCTTTGAAAGAGGCTCTCCCTGTCCACCCTATCTAACCCTCTGATTATCTTATATGTCTCTATTAAGTCACCTCTCAACCCTCTTCTCCCTAACGAGAACAGCCTCGAAGCCCTCAGCCTTTCCTCGTAAGACCTTCCCTCCATACCAGGCAACGTCCTAATAAATCTCCTCTGCACCCTTTCCAAAGCTTCCACATCCTCCTTATAATGCAGTGACCAGAACTGTACACAATACTCCAAGTGCAGCCGCACCAGAGCTTTGTACAGCTGCAGCCTAACCTCCTGCTTCTGGAACTCGATCCCTCTATTAATAAAAGCTAAAACACTGTATGCCTTCTTAACAACCCTGTCAACCTGAATGGCAACTTTCAAGGATCTGTGTACATGGACTGCTCATCTACACCACCAAGAATCTTACCATTAGCCCAGTACTTTGCATTCGGTTACTCTGACCAAGGTGAATCACCTCACACTTGTCCGCATTAAACTCCATTTGCCACCTCTCAGCCCAGCTCTGCTGCTTCTTTATGTCTCTCTGGAACCTACAACATCCTTCATCAGTATCGACAACTCCACCAACCTTAGTGTCGTCTGCAAATTTACTAACCCACCCTTCTACGCCCTCATCCAGGACGTTTACAAAAATGACAAACAGCAGTGGACCCAACACCGACCGTTGCGGTACACCACTGGTAACTGGACTCCAGGATGAACATTTCCAATCAACCACCACCCTCTGTGTTCTTTCAGCAAGCCAATTACTGATCCAAATTGCAATATCTCCCACAATCCCATTCCTCTGCATTTTGTACAATAGCCTACTGTGGGGAACCTTATCAAATGGAGAAAGTGAGGATTGCAGATGCTGGAGATCAGAGCTGAAAATGTGTTGCTTGAAAAGCGCAGCAGGTCAGGCAGCATCCAAGGAACAGGAGAATCGACGTTTCGGGCATAAGCCCTGATTTCCTGAAGAAGGGCTTATGCCCAAAATGTCAATTCTCCTGTTCCTTGGATGCTGCCTGACCTGCTGCGCTTTTCCAGCAACACATTTTCAAACCTTATCAAATGCCTTGCTGAAATCCATATACACCACATCAACCAGTTTTCTCTCATCTACCTCTTTGGTCACCTTCTCAAAGAATTCAATAAGGTTTGTGAGGCATGACCTACCCTTCACAAAACCGTGCTGATGATCTCTAATCAAATTATTCTTTTCTAGATGATTATAAATCCTGTCTCTTATAATCTTTTCCAACATTTCAACAACAACTGAAGTAAGGCTCACTGGTCTATAATTACCAGGGTTGTCTCTACTCCCCTTCTTGAACAGGGGAACCACATTTGCTATCCTCCAGTCTTCTGGTACTATTCCTGTCGACAATGACGATTTAAAGATCAATGCCAAAGGCTCGGCAATCTCCTCCCTGGCTTCCCAGAGGATCCTAGGATAAATCCCATCTGGCCCAGGGGACTTACCTATTTTCACACTCTGCAGGATTTCTAATACCTCTTCCTTGTGAACCTCAATCCCACCTAGTCTAGTAGCCTGTATCTCAGTATTCTCCTTGACAACATTGTCGTTTTCTAAAGTGAATTGTCGAAAAATATTCATTTAGTGCTTCCCCTATCTCCGCTGACTCTGATTGGCCCTAATCTTACTCTCATCATTCTTTTATTCCTGACATACCTATAGAAAGCCTATCCTATCCACCAACAACTTCTCATGTCTTCTCCTGGCTCTTCTGAGCTCTCTCTTTAGGTCTTTCCTGGCTACCTTATAACCCTCAAGTTCCCTACCCAAGCCTTCACATCTCATCCTAACATAAGCCTTCCTCTTCCTCTTGACCAGAGATTTCAGTTCCTTCGTAAACCACGGCTCCCGCGCTCTACAGCGTCCTCCCTGCCTGACAGGTATATACTTATCTAGGACACTCAGGAGCTTTTCCTTGAATAAGCTCCACATTTCTAATGTGCCTATCTCCTGCACTTTCCTTCCCCATCCTATGTTGCCTAAATCTTGCCTAATTGCATCGTAATTGACTTTCCCCCAGCTGTAACTCTTGTCCAGTGGTATACACATATCCCTTTCTATCACTAAAGTAAACATAACAGAATTGTGATCGCTATCACCAAAGTGCTCACCTACTACTAGTCTAACACCTGGCCGGGCCCATTACCCAGTACCAAATCTAATGTGGCTTCACCCCTTGTGTCAGGAAGCCCTCCTGCACACTCTGGACAAAAACTGACCAATCTATAGTACTCGTACTATAGTGTTGCCAGTCAATATTTGGAAAGTTGAAGTCCTCCAAGACAACTACACTGCCTCTCTCACTCCTATCAAGAATCATCTTTGCTATCCTTTCCTCTACATCTCTGGAACTATTCGGAGGCCTATAGAAAACTCCCAACAGGGTGACCTCTCCTTTCCTGTTTCTAACCTCAGCCCATACTATCTCAGTTGACGAGTCCCCAAACATCCTTTCTGCAACTGTAATACTGTCCTTGACCAACAATGCCACACCTCCCCCTCTTTTACCATCTTCTCTGTTCTTACTGAAACACTTAATCCTTGAACCTGCAACAACCATTCCTGACCCTGCTCTATGTATGTGTCCGTAATGGCCACAACATTGAAGGTACCAACCCATGCTGCAAGTTCACCCACCTTGTTCCGGATGCTCCTGGCGTTGAAGTAGACACACTTCAAACTAACTTCTTGCTTGCGGTTGCCATCTTGCGTCCCTGAAACTTGATTTCGGACCTCCCTGCTCTCAACCTTTTCGATACTCGAACTATAATTTTGGTTCGCATCCCCCTGCTGGACTAGTTTAAACCCACCCCAATAGCCTTAGCGAATCTCCCCCCCAGGATATTGGTACCCCTCTGGTTCAGATGAAGACCATCCTGCTTGTATAGATCCCACCTACCCCAGAAAGAGCCCCAATTATCCAAGAATCCAAAACTCTCCCTCCTGCCTCATCCCTGTAGCCATGTGTTCAACTCCTCTCTCTCCCTATTCCTTGCCTTACTAGTACGTGGTACAGCTGCAAATGTGTTGCTGGTCAAAGCACAGCAGGTTAGGCAGCATCTCAGGAATAGAGCACGTGGTACAGGCAACAAACCAGAGATAACAACTCTGTTCATCCTCGCTCTAAGCTTCCATCCTAGCTCCCTGATTTTCTGCCTTAAATCCCCATCTTTCTTCCTACCTATGTCGTTGGTGTTGATGTGGACCACGACTTGGGGCTGCTCCCCCTCCCCCTTAAGAATCCCAAAAACACGATCAAAGCCATCACGAACCCTGGCACCTGGGAGACAACACACCAACTGTAAGTCTCTCTGGTCCCCATAGAACCTCCTATCTGTCCCCCTAACTATGGAGTCCCCAGTGACTAATGCTCTGCTCCTCTTCCCCCTTCCCTTCTGAGTAACAGGGACAGACTCTGAGCCAGAGACCTGTGCCCCACTGCTTTCCCCAGTAAGTCAGCCCCCCCCCCCCCCCAACCAACAGTATCCAAAACAGTATACTTATTGTGGAGGGGAATGGCCACAGGGGTTCCCTGCACTGCCTGCTGGTTCCCTTTCTGTCCCCTGACTGTAACCCATCTGCCTTTGTCTTGTACCTGAGGAGTGATTACCTCCCTGTAACTCCTCTCAATAACCCCCCTGCCTCCCAAATGATCCAAAGTTCATCCAGCTCCAGCTGCAGTTCCAGTTCCCTAATGCAGTTTTCGAGGAGCTGGAGTTGGGTGCACTTCCCGCAGATGTAGTCGGGAGGGACACTAGTGGTGATCCTTACCTCCCACATTCTGCAGGAGGAACATTCAACTGCCCTAACCTCCATTCCCACTATTCTAAATTCCCAAAGAGATTGTTGAAAACTAAGGAATAAAAAAAACTCGTCACCTCACCAATCTGACGCTCAGAACTTTTTTTTGGTTAGAGGAGGAGGATGGGTGGGAGACACTACCCGAGTAGTGTTTCAGGTAACGCAACCACACAAATAAATGATTTCCCAGAAGTCCTTCGCTCCTCCCTCACACCTCTCGGGATACAGGAGTTTACTGAAGAAGGAAATAGAAGAACACTAATGAGATGTGGGGATTGTTCAAGGAGCAGCTACTGCGTGTCCTCGATAGGTATGTACCAGTCAGGCATGGTGTAAAGGGCCTTGTGAAGCAGCCGTGGTTTAGTAAGGAATTGGAATCCCTTGTGAAAGGGAAGAAGGCGGCATATGTAAAGATGAGGCGTGAAGGTTCAGTAGGGGCGATTGAGAGTTATAAGGTAGCCAGGAAGGAGCTAAAGAGGGAGCTAAGAGAAGCGAGAAGGGGACATGAAAAGTCTTTAGCTGGTAGGATTAGGGAAAACCCAAAGGCTTTCTATAGGTATGTCAAGAATAAAAGGATGACTAGGGTAGGTATCGGTCCAGCCAAGGATAGTAGTGGGAAGTTGTGTGTGGAGGCGGAGGAGATTGGAGAGACATTAAATCAGTACTTTTCATCAGTATTCACTCAGGAACAGGACACTGTTGCTGATGTGAATATGGAATCACAAATAATTAGAATGGATGCCCTGGAAATATGCAGGGAAGAGGTTTTGGGAATATTGGAAAGGATGAATATAGATAAGTCTCCTGGGCCTGATGGCATTTACCCCAGGATCCTATGGGAAGCTAGGGAGGAGATAGCAGAGCCATTGGCCTGGATTTTTATGTCATCATTGTCAACGGGAATAGTACCAGAGGACTGGAGGATAGCGAATGTGGTCCCATTGTTCAAGAAAGGGAGTAGGGATAGCCCTAGTAACTATAGGCCAGTGAGTCTGACTTCAGTGGTGGGCAAAGTCTTAGAGAGAATGGTAAGGGATAAGATTTATGAACATCTGGGTAGGAATAACGTGATCAGGGATAGCCAGCATGGTTTTGTGAAGGGCAGGTCGTGCCTCACAAACCTTATTGAGTTCTTTGAGAAGGTGACTAAGGAAGTGGATGAGGGTAAAGCAGTAGATGTTGTGTATATGGATTTTAGTAAGGCGTTCGATAAGGTTCCCCATGGTAGGCTAATGCTAAAACTTCGGAGGTATGGCATTGAGGATACATTAGAGGTTTGGATTAGGAATTGGCTGGCTGGAAGGAGACAGAGGGTAGTAGTTGATGGATTATGTTCATCTTGGAGCGCAGTTACTAGCGGTGTACCACAAGGATCTGTTTTGGGACCATTGCTTTTTGTTATCTTTATAAATGATCTAGAGGAAGGACTTGAAAGCTGGGTAAGCAAGTTTGCGAATGACACAAAAGTCGGTGGAGTTGTGGATAGTGAGGAAGGAAGTGGTAGGTTACAGCGGGATATAGATAAGTTGCAGAACTGGGCGGAAATGTGGCAAATGGAATTCAATGTAGCTAAGTGCGAAGTCGTTCACTTTGGTAGGAATAACAAGATGATGGATTACTGGGCTAATGGTAGGCTACTTGGTAGTGTGGATGAGCAAAGGGATCTTGGTGTCCATGTACACAGATCTCTGAAAGTTGCCACCCAGGTAAATAGTGCTGTGAGGAAGGCATATGGTGTACTGGGCTTTATTGGCAGAGGAATTGAGTTCCGGAGTCCTGAGGTCATGTTGCAGTTGTATAAGACTCTGGTGAGGCCTCATCTAGAGTATTGTGTGCAGTTTTGGTCGCCATACTATAGGAAGGATGTGGAAGCTTTAGAACGAGTGCAGAGGAGGTTTACCAGGATGTTGCCTGGAATGGTAGGAAAATCTTATGAGGAAAGGCTGAGGCACTTGGGGCTGTTCTCATTGGAGAAGAGAAGGTTTAGGGGAGATCTGATAGAAGTGTATAAGATGATTAGGGGTTTAGATAGGGTAGATACTAAGAACCTTTTACCGCTAATGGAGTCAGGTGTTACTAGGGGACATAGCTTTAAATTAAGGGGTGGTAGGTATAGGACAGATGTTAGGGGTAGATTCTTCACACAGCGGGTTGTGAGTTCATGGAATGCCCTGCCCGTATCAGTGGTGAACTCTCCTTCTTTATGGTCATTTAAGCAGGCATTGGATAGGCATTTGGAAGTTATTGGGCTAGTATAGGTTAGGTAGGATTCGGTCGGCGCAACATCGAGGGCCGAAGGGCCTGTACTGCGCTGTATCCTTCTGTGTTCTATGTTCTATGTAAGGAAATAGATTGACTGGGGGCGGAAGATTGCGAAATGAGGGCATGATACAGCCTGGGCTGAGAAGATTAGGGTAAATCTAAATGGGTTATTGAAGTATATTAAAGTAGAAATAAAGCTACAGGGCAAATAGGACCCCTCAAGTACCAAAATAGGCATGTGTGTGTAGAATAATGGGAGATGGGCAAGGTCCTCAATTAATATTTTTCCTCTGTGTTTGACATGCAGAAACAGATGAAGACACAGGAAATTGGGAAAGTTTTTTGGTGATATTTCGGAACAATCAATATCACAGTAGAGGAGGTGTTGGATGTATTAAAATATATGAAGGTGGATTAATCTACTAGTCCTAACCAGACATATCCAAGACCACTGCAGAAGGCTAGAGAAGAAATTGCCAGGGCCCTGGCTGATATTGTTTGCATTATTATTAGCCATTGGTGAGGTCCCGGAAGACTAAAGGGAAGCAAATATTGGGCCTATATTCAAGAAGGACTGCAAAGACAAACTTGGGAACTATAGACCAATGAGCCTAACATCTGTGGTAGGTAAGTTACTTGAGAATGTTATGCGAGATCTTATGTACATGCATTTGGAGAGGCAGGGTTTGAGTTGGAATAGCCAGTATGGCTTTGCCTGTGATTTCTTTGATGAAGTGAACAGGAAGGTTGATAAGGGGAGTGCAGTAAACATTTTCCTTCAGAGCCTAGGAGACTGGGGGAGGGGTAATTCTTATAAAAGTGTATAAGAGCATTTCAGGGATGGATCGGGTGAATGCACTCTGGTTTTTTCCCCCAGGGATGGGGGGAATCAAAGACTGAGGGCAACAATAAAAGGGAACCTGAGGGGCAACATTTTTACACAGAGGGTATTATGCATATGAATGAGCTGCCAGTGGAGGTGGTAGAGTGGGTTACATTGACAACATTTATAAGAACATTTGTAGAACAGTAAATCAAATATTTAAAAAATTGTTAGCCAACAATTCTCTTATTTTGGAAATATTATGAAATGTGTGAAAGAACAAAGAAAACTACATTGATTTGATAAGTAACGTTTGAAAACAGATTGCCTTCAATGAAAATGAACAAGCAAGCAAATTATTTTAATACCAGGAATCAAATCAAAATGTTTCATTCGTGATTGAATAATTTTATAGAATATCCATTAGGCAGTAAGATTTCTCCAGAACTCATGAATGAGGTATCATGGTAACTACTGGGATAGATAAAATTGAAAGAGAAAATAAGTGACTATTTTTTGATAGGTGTAGAAATAACATAAACAGAGCATCAAATAGGTTCACAGTTATAGACGTTTAAAAGAAACTGGAAAAAAATGTCCTCATTTGATGCAGTAGAATTTGGTATCAATAAGCATTTTAGTGAGTTTTCTTTTTATTGAAGAAAACCAGATTTAACAATTGAGCCACAATTCATGTCATCAGCACCATATATGTGAAGATAGCGACAGCATTAAGACACAAGGGTCTCAAAGAATGTGTCATGGTATTGAATTCCTGATGAAGGGCTTTCCGAAACATCAATTTTCCTGCTCCTCGGATGCTGCCTGACCTGCTGTGCTTTTCCAGCACCACTCTGATCTAAACTCTGGTTTCCAGCATCTGCAGTCCTCACTTTTGCTTGTTGATTTTAACCTTACTGTGAATCTTCTTGCAAGGATGTCTACCTTGGAGAAGCTCTCCTCCTCTCTCTACAAGAATTTTCGATGAGTCTCTCTCTCTCTCACTGCAACTCCCAGGTCATCTCCTCTACCCTGAAGCTCTTCAACCATGTACTGAAACAGACTCGCTAACACAGCCACATTTGCTTCCTCAGTGCCTGCCTCCATAACCAACTGATGCCACATGGACTCCAGACTACATTCAACCCAACACAGTTTGGAACTGAACAGGACAACCAGTACAGACTACAGATTCAAAACCACCAAAAACAGTTCTCCTTCGGGATCCTCCACTCCACAATCGCAGCCATGCGCCGGCACCTAACCTCTCTACAGTCAGCCCTGCCTCAGCTGAGGACCATATCTGTACTATATTCTAAGGATTCCTGATGAAGGGCTTTTGCTTGAAATGTCGATTTTCTTGTTCCTCCGATGCTACCTGACCTACTGTGCTTTTCCAACACCACTCTGATCTAAACTCATGGTATTGATGTACTACGTAAATGAGCAAGGAAATGCGAGAAACCATTTCCAAACACATTGCCTCAATAGATGGGAAATAATGTACTGATAAAATATAATCAATGACAATAATTACATTAAACGCATCCACCTACCTGACAAGCAGCATGACACAAAATGGTAAATGTGTTCTAAAATGTAAGTCAACATCTTTATCAACAAAGCACACACACTTACTCCTTGGAGAAACTGATCTCAAAGCAATTAGGGTATAGTTAATCACATTGAGACCTGCATAAGTGAAAAAAATCAAATACAAAAGGATGTCTTTTTGAATTTGAAAAGCTAAGCATTTATAGCTAATAACACTTACTACCAGCGAGTCTCAGATTACACACAGATGAAAGAACAGCTGGGTAATTTTATGTCCATGTGTGTTGTTTTTAATGCTATTGAGTGAAGTCACTTGCAGGTAGAGAACCAGAGAATGTGAAAACATACTAATGGTTGGAATATAAAAGCACCATTGTGCTACTGAGACTTTATAAAGCTCTGGTTAGGCCCCATTTGGAGTATTGTGTCCAGTTTTGGTCCCCACACCTCAGGAAGGACATACTGGCACTGGAGCATGTCCAGCAGAGATTCACACGGATGATCCCTGGAATGGTAGGTCTAACATACGAGGAACAGCTGAGGATCCTGGGATTATATTCATTGGAGTTTAGAAGATTAAGGGGAGATTTAATAGAAACATACAAGATACTACATGGCTTGGAAATGGTGGACGCTAGGAAATTGCTTCCATTAGGCAAAGAGACTAGGACCCGTGGACACAGCCTTAGAATTAGAGGGGGTCAATTCAGAACAGAAATGCAAAGTCATTTCTTCAGCCAGAGAGTGGTGGGCCTGTGGAATTCATTGCCACAGAGTGCAGTGGAGGCCGGGACGCTAAATGTCTTCAAGGCAGAGATTGATAAATTCTTGATGTCACAAGGAATTAAGGGCTACAGGGAGAATGCTGGTAAGTGGAGTTGAAATGCCCATCAGCCATGATTGAATGGCGGAGTGGACTCGATGGGCCGAATGGCCTTCCTTCCACTCCTATGTCTTATGGTCTTATGGTCTTAATGAAGATGAACCTAAACCAATATGTTCAGTGATTACAGTATAAATAATATATATTTAATATCTAAATAAATACACTGAAATCTGAGAAACAATACAATTCCAAACAATCTGAACAACTGATCAGACTCATCCATGATCAATAATAAGAAATCTGTAAAAATTACAAATAACATTTATGATTTTGGAAATTAATGACTTTCATATTTTATCCATGATAACATGATTATTGACGTATTTTGTGGTTTCAATGACTCTAGTGGAATGAGAAACTTTTGGTTGTCATTGTGGAGTGCAGGGAAGTAATCTGCAAAGTATTTAAAGGGAATGGAAACAGAACCATATAAGTTGTATCGACTCATCCACATTTAATGGAAAGGAGCTCTGTAGCAGGGCCTGTACTGGATGGACCGAAGGGCTAAAAGTTGTTGATGATATTTGACAGCTGCATGGAAGGTAGGTTGTCTGCGATGGGCTGAAGAGCTCAACTTGTTAATGATACTCGACAATCGTCATGACCTTTAATAAGAGCCCTTTGAATATTCCTTTCCGAGCTGAATGTGGGAACGACAGCTTGTCTTTTCTGCAGCTGTGTTTTCTCTAAAAGCCAGCAGTTTTATCTTCTGTAGCTGTTTCAACACAGTCTGTTTATTGACCGATATAAGAGACAAAGAGTTTCATGAACCTTGGAGCGGAATCGTGAACAGTGGCAGGGGCAGCCTATGCCGCCGTCTATCGAGAGATTCCTGACAGACCGAAGACCGTGAGGGTTATTGAATTGTTTTCTGTCCTTTTTCATCTGCTATTGTTCAATAAAAGTGTTTTTCTTTTTATTGATTTTACTCATTACTCAATAAATTTTCAGATTTGAGCGAATTGCTGTTGTCGAGCCTTCTCCTAACTGCATTTCACCGAATCCATAAAGAACTACTTGAATACATTCTGTGACCACTATAGACAAATATGGAACAGCTTGGATTCAGAGTTACTCTTCTAGGATATAAACATGCTAATGTGAAGTAAAAATAAATAAATCAATGAACTACCTCTACCTTCATACCATCAAAGTTAAAAATCACACAACACCAGGTTATAAACCAACAGGTTTATTTGGAAGCACTAGCTTTCGGAGCGCTGCTCCTTCCTCAGGTGGTTGTGGAATATAAGATCGTAAGACACAGAATTCATAGCAAAAGTTTACAGTGTAATGCAACTAAAATTATATATTGAGAAAGACCTGGATTGTTTGTTAAGTCTCTCATCTTTTAGAATGACCATATTGGTATCAGTTCTTTCATATGTAAATCACAGAACTTCTTAAAGTTACATTCTCAAGTGAACTTTAGCAATAGGTGCCATGTTGGCCCAGATAATGCATTGAAGGTGTGAGGTGCCCTGTGTTATCTGGGCCAACATGGCACCTATTGTTAAAGTTCACTTGAGAATGTAACTTTAAGCAGTTCTGGGATTTACACATGAAAGAACTGAAACCAACATGGTCATTCTAAAAGATGAGAGACTCAACAAACAATTCGGGTCTTTTCCAATATATAATTTCAGTTACATCACACTGCAACCTTTTTGCTGTAAATTCTGTGTCTTACAGTCTTAAACTCCACAACCGCCTGATGAATGAACAGTGCTCTGAAAGCTTGTGCTTCCAATTAAACCTGTTGGACTATAACCTGGTCTTGTCTGATGTTTAACTTTGTCCACTCCAGTCCAACACTGGCATCTCCAAATCGTTCATGCCATCAGTTATTGTGCAACAATTCACATCAATTAACTTAAGCACATTTTGGATGGCATCCAACAAGAGAACAGGACTTCTATGTTAAAATAACTTCGAGCCCCAAGGTGAAACAAAATAACTGGAATTCTAATTTGTAACAAAAGATAAATTGAATTAATTTATAATGTCAAACTGAGTATATCAATTGATGTACCATTGTAGTCCACAATGAAAGCCATGTTATTGCCAAACGACAATATCTATGTAATAATTGCTGTCATCATAAATAAAGGCGAGTGGTATTTTTCCCTAGTCCCTGGCTAATCGAATTGAGATTCATTTCAGGTCTCATGGCAAAATAATGTACTTAATCAAAACAGAAACATCACTGGAACAACAACTACTAATTGGTTTATTCCAGTACATTGAATAAATTTATTTGATCAAACCATCAAAATAATTCTCTATAGTCCGACGTCCAATATAAAAATTACGAAGTTACAATGAATTGCAGAAGTTGTTCAGAGCTTCTGGCAGAGATGCACAGTGTACCATCAGGTCTGGTGTTTGTCATATATTATTCCGTTATTGCAGCTATTGGAATTCCAGGTAACAAATTCACGTTAGTTATGAGCCAAATAAATCTCCGTTTAGCTGGAACAAATCTTGTGTTGTGGAACCACCGCCTCATGGTCTTAGATATACACTCCAATTTAACAGCACAATTTTCATCTTCTGCCACATCGTGCATTTATTTTCCCTCGTTTAAAGTCTCCTTATTCACAGCATATTTTCCTTTTAATTTATTTTATTATTATTTTAACATTGCGATTTCTTCTATTTACCGAGATCATTTTGCAGTATTGCTGCAAGAACCTCCCACACCCCTTGGAATTGCTACTTAACTCTTTCCCAGAATTGTCCCTTCATATCACCTCCATCATTTTCACCTACATGAATATCATATCCTCCTGTGTCAGGCAATACTTCACTGCTCTAATGGCATAACATGACTCATAGTCAGCTGTTATCTCATCATATAAGTGTAGTTCTTGTGGAATTACATGGTGCCAGAATTTTCATTCCTGCAATGTGCAAACGTAAGTTAATTGTGTTATTGTAATGTTATTGCAAGTGACGTCGCTTTTGCCATAGTCCAAATGAAATTTCACTGTTTTGTTCAGAATATTACTTTGGAGATTTATTTTCTCTCAGTGAGATTATGGCGTGTATAAACAAGTTAATTCCCATAATGTATTCATTGTTTGACAGAGTAAAGATGTTGTGGTTCTGTTCGCCGAGCTGGGAATTTGTGTTGCAGACGTTTCGTCCCCGTCTAGGTGACATCCTCAGTGCTTGGGAGCCTCCTGTGAAGCGTTTCTGTGATGTTTCCTCCGGCATTTATAGTGATTTGTACCTGCCGCTTCCGGTTGTCAGTTCCAGCTGTCCGCTGCAGTGGCCGGTATATTGGGTCCAGGTCGACGTGTTTGTTGGTAGAATCTGTGGATGAATGCCATGCCTCTAGGAATTCCCTGACTGTTCTCTGTTTGGCTTGTCCTATAATAGTAGTGCTGTCCCAGTCGAACTCATGTTGCTTGTCATCTGTGTGTGTGGATACTAAGGATAGCTGGTCGTGTCGTTTTGTGGCTAGTTGGTGTTCATGGATGCGACCGTTAGCTGTCTTCCTGTTTGTCCTATGTGGTGTTTTGTGCAGTCCATGCATGAGATTTTGTACACTACATTGGTTTTGCTCATGCTGGGTATCAGGTCCTTTGTCCTGGTGAGTTGCTGTCTGAGAGTGGCTGTTGGTTTGTGTGCTGTTATGAATCCTAGTGGTCGCAGCAGTCTGGCTGTCAGTTCGGAAATGCTCCTGATGTATGGGAGTGTGGCCAGTCCTTTGGGTTGTGGCATGTCCACGTTCCGTTGTAAAGATGCTGAAAGGTCCAGGAATAATTTAGTGAATTAATTTATTAAAGGGAAATTATTCACAACCAGATGTAGAGAACTCTAATTGGCTATGTTGGAATTATCCATTAAATGTTATTAGACCGTTTACCCCCTCATCGTTGAGCGCAAAGTTTTTGTTCTTTTTCGACTATTCAATCGCAAATAATTGTCATAATAACTGTTTGAAAGGAGATCCTTGAATTATCCATATCTTATTATCTGTTTTCATATTGGTTTGCACACATTCTCTGCTGTTTCCTATTTCTGTGTAATTAGTTTCTTTGCGCCTTTACTGATTTGTTACCTCGTACGTGAATCCGAAGCTCTCCTATTTGTTTGGTATGTGATTGGTTTCGTTCATGACCTCTACTGGATACCAACAAATTAAATTTTGTTATTCTGCCAATAACCACTTTTATTTTTCATCCAGATGAATATATTCAAGTTAGTAAATTATTGCTTTTGGCTTAATCAATATCCAACGTGGAGTTTGTAACATATCTCAAAGCTATATTTTATACAGAACCGCGTAAAATAGAACAATCTGTCAAGGAGTCAAAATATTTTTGTTCTGTTATTCCATTTCTCGTTCGTCTACCTCATCCTAATACATACACTAATCCTCTTTCTCCCTCTCTCCTTGGCTCTCTCCCGATTACAGCCAATTTGATAGTGATTGCAGTGTTGCCTGGAAGAAGATGCGGTCTTTCCAGATGCATTACTCTTTACCTTGTCTCCATGGCAGTGACGGATCTCCTGGTAATCATCACGGCTGTGGTATTAAACCGAATCGCTGCAACGTATTTCCCGTTTAGTTTCCTGTCCATCACACCAGTGTGCAGTGTTCTCTCTGCGTTAAATTACGCAGCTATTGACAGTTCGGCCTGGTTAACGGTTACATTCACCTTTGATCGATTTGTGGCTATTTGTTGCCAGAAACTGAAAGTGGCATATTGCACAGAGAAGATAGCAGCCAGGATCACTGCAATCTTGTCATTGATGACAATCGCAAAAAATATTTTCATCTACTTTATATATGAACCCAGGTACATACTCAACAATATACCATGGTTCTGCAACATAAAATTGATATTTTATACATCAACTGCTTGGACTGTGTATGACTGGATTAGGTCCATTTTAACCACATGTTTCCCATTTATTCTGATTTTACTGCTTAATGCTCTGACTGTCAGACATATTTTAGTGGCCAATAGAGCCCGCAGGAGACTCAGGGTTCAAAGCAATGAAGAGAAACAGAGTGACCCAGAGATGAAAAAGCGAAGAAAGTCTATTATTTTACTGTTTGCCGTCTCTGGAAGTTTCCTCCTTTTAAATGCGTTGTTTATTTTAACACTCCTCTATGTCCGAATTGCTAACCTTGCTTATGGTTCCGGGTCCAATTTCAGTTCCCCCTCTTTTATTCTCAATGAAAGTGCAATCATGCTTCAGTTACTGAGTTCCTGCATCAACCCATTTATTTATGCTGGTACTCAAACTAAATTCAGAGTCGTGTTAAAAAATGGGCTGAAATGCCCACTGAGCCAAATTGACAATTTTTTTAAACAATGAGAAGTCCAATATTATTGATACATTATTGTTCCAACTTTTTTTTAGATTAGATTACTTACAGTGTGGAAACAGGCCCTTCGGCCCAACAAGTCCACACCGACCCGCCGAAGCGCAACACACCCATACCCCTAACACTACGGGCAATTTAGCATGGCCAATTCACCTGTCCCGCACATCTTTGGACTGTGGGAGGAAACCGGAGCACCCGGAGGAAACCCACACAGACACGGGGAGAATGTGCAAACTCCACACAGTCAGTCGCCTGAGGCGGGAATTGAACCCGGGTCTCTGGCGCTGTGAGGCAGCAGTGCTAACCACTGTGCCACCGTGCCGTCCATGTTTTATTTCAACATTCCAAGGCTTGGGATGAAAAATTAATTCAGACCATCCAGAAATATCATGAACTGATACGAATTGTGTTTGAATTGATCTTAATTGCTATCCTGTAAACTACAACTTGACTCAATTATAATGGAAGGTCCGAAATCCGATAACAGTTCTATTGTCGAATTGGCAGTATGATATTCTAGCTCACATTAGCCAAAAATAATTCACATATTGCCAATTCCACAAAAACCAGGTCTTTTGTGAATATTCCTTCCCCATACCTCTCTGGCCCCTGCAAATTGTAAAATCCAAATCTCCAACCATTATGTCCCACGAATTCAGCCTCACCCTTAACATTGCGCACACTCCCAGCTTCTCCACCATTTAAAAATTAATTTTTGTCCTCTATTTCTCTGCTTGATTAGAATTGTTCTCGGAATAAAAGTCCTTTGATGTCATACTGTTACTTTAATTAATTGTGTGCAAAAGTCAAATTGCAAGATTTTCTGATGTGGTCATTCGAATGGACATTCCAATATATAGAACTATGCAGCCGATTTTAGCTTTCTTTGCTCTTTAGAATAATGACGAATTTAATGCGAATAATAGTGTTTTATTCTACATCTAAGACAATATCAATGTAAAAGAAAATTTCAAGAGCCCTTATTTCATCACCAATAATTCCTTAACTAAAATAGTTGTGGAAATACATTCAACACTCAGACTGTAGCAGTTCACGAAATTCAAGTGCCATTTTATGCAAATTCCAAATGTTTGGGATTGATGGCCCTTGCCTGCATGGATTCAAATTTGGTTATAACATAGGAAACATGAAATATATATAAATGTTCATTTCTCAGATTGGAGATGATTTGAAAGTGTTTTTCTCCAGGATTGGGACCCTTCTTTTGTTTTGATTTATGTAAACGATTTGGAGCTGGGTTTGAAAGCAAACTCTAAATTTGCAGATGGGATTATGCGAAGAATAATGAATTGTGAGGATGATGCTGAGAGACTTCAGAACCATTGACAAATTATCCAAATGGACAGTCAACTGGTTGATTAAATTTAATGCAAATAAGTGAGAGATAATGCACTTTGCTAGAAGGAACATAGACAATACAGATTCAGTAGTCCACTTTTCAGCAGTGTAGGGGAGCACGGTGACCTCAGAGTTTATGTGTATGAGTCTGCGAATGTGGCTCAGCCATCTCAGCAATCTTTACGAAGTGTACTTTTGTTTATAATTAGAGACATTAAGTATAAAAAGAAGCTAGCTATGCTTCACACCTACATCTCGTTGTTCGGATCAGATGTTAGCATTGTGTCCGATTGTGGGCACCTAATTGAAGGAAGGATGATATAGCCCAAGAGCCAGTGCAAAAGAATGATGTCAGGAATGAGGGATTTCAGACATAAGGAAAGTTGAGAGAAATTAGGCTTATTCCACTTGGAGCGAAGAAGAGTAAGAGGTGACCTTACTGAGATGTTTAAAATTATGAAGCATTTATACAGGGTTTAGAAAGGCATGCTGTTTGGTCTCTCTGGTACGTCAGTAACTAGGGTTAACAATTTGAAGATAGCCAGCAAGATTGCGAGGAGTGAAATGAGGAGAAACTTCTTTATCCAAAATGCTGGTGGATTTGGAATGTATTGGCTGTGATGGAGGAGGAAGCAGTTCCCTAGGACATTTTTTAAAAACAGCATATATATAAAATGTGATGAATTTGGGGAGCTACAGAGAAAGGGCTGGACAATGGTGCTCCCCTTAGTAGCCAGTACTGGCACAATGCTTGTAATGGCTTTCTTCTATACTGTAAAAGTCTTTGTTTCTGCTTTCACAACAGAATATCAGATACTGATGGGAGTGGATAGACTTACAGAGGCAACTGAGCCAATGCAGCAAGATATGCACTATGGCTTCAGTGCATACAAGAGACATGGACATCCCTGGACACCATAAACCAAACTTGCATAGGCAATCCACCAAACCTGCACATTTTTGGGCTTTGGGTGGAAACTGGCGCACTCAGCAGAAAACTCATGCAGGCATCAGGAGTGCGTACAATCTCCACACAGCACCCATGACTGGAATTAAATACGGGTCCCCTGGTACTGAGAGGCAGCATTGCTGTCCACTGAGTCACCGTACAAGCCAAGCAAGCTTTCCTAGAAGCAAACTAGGTTTGAAGGAGCAGTTTTGAAGAAGGGTCACTGAATTCGAAAGGTTAAGTGTATTTTCTTTGATCAGATACTTCCAGAACTGCTCAGGCTATCTGATAACTTCTGGTTTGTTTTCAATTAGAGGAAAGTTTGGATAGTGTAGTTGAAGAAAAGATGTTTTTATTAGCTGATCATTAGATAATTAAGATTTTTGGTGAGACCTGTAGGGATGAAATAAGAAAGGCCTTTATTGTGCAGCAGCACACTCTGGAGTTCACTCCAGATCCATAAATGTCCCAAATGTTCAGTTCATCATGAATCGAAAAACATTGTCATAAGAAAATATGATAGCTAATTTTGTATTCCTGAATACTAATCCCCAATGACAATACTCTTAAAAAAAAGGTTTACCGATTGTCTTGTAGTCAGTTCAGCTAAGAAATTCCCGCTTTTGGTGGGCTTTACTCTGGGCCCGCTCTCAGTGGAAATGAGGCAACCACCAAATCAGAGTAAGGCTGGCTGCAGGAGCTCCTTGTTGTCGATGTCGCCTCTCCAACCAGTGTTTGCACAGCTCCCTGCTGCGCACTGTCTACTACCCAGCTCCATTCCCCCCATCATTCATCCCCCACCCCCACCCCCATTTCTCACGTGCTTTCCTCCCTGATCACAGCCGAGCACTTGTTCCCAAATGCTGATGTTTGTGGCACACGACTAAGATACCTGCACAATTTCCTCTCCTCTAGTGACGAACAAGGATGATGAACTCAAAGCATGATCAATACTTGAGAATATGATGTTGTGGCAATTATGGAGACTTGGATATCACAAGGAATGGTGCCTGGATGTTCCAGAGTTTAGTTGTTTCAAAAGGAATTGGGGGACTGCAGAAGGGGTGGGGTAGTCACATTCCTAATCAGAGATAGTATCACAACTGCAGGCAGAGACATCATTGGAGAGGGTTTGTCTACAGTGTCAGAAACAGGAAAGAAGAAGTCACTTTTCTGGGAGTTTTCTACAGTCACGCCAATAACAATAGAGACACAGAGGAGCAGACTGGGAGGCACAATTTGCAAAGATGCAGAAGTAACAGGGTTGCCTTCGTGGGTGACTTTAACTTCCCTAACATTCATTGGAACCTCTTTAGTTCAAATAGTTTGAATGGAGCAGTCTTTGAGTAAAAAATGAGGTCTGCAGATGCTGGAGATCACAGCTGAAAATGTGTTGCTGGTCAAAGCACAGCAGGCCAGGCAGCATCTCAGGAATAGGGAATTCGACGTTTCGAGCATAAGCCATTCATCAGGGATCAGTCCTCAGCAGGGGCCTCACCTTCATTCCCCTACGCCCTCGGATTAATGAGTTCAACACGCGCCGAGATATTGAACAATTCTTCCGCCGCCTTCGCCTCCGTGCCTACTTTCACAACCAAGACTCCCGCCCACCCTCTGACGACCCCTTCTCCCGCCTCCAACACACCCCATCCACCTGGACACCCCGTGCTGGCCTCCTACCCGCCCTCGACCTCTTTATAGCCAACTGCCGCCGTGACATTAACCGACTCAACCTGTCCACCCCTCTCAACCACTCCAACCTCTCACCCTCAGAACGTGCAGCCCTCCACTCCCTCCGCTCCAATCCCAACCTCACCATCAAACCCGCAGACAAGGGAGGCGCGGTGGTAGTTTGGCGCACTGACCTTTATACCGCTGAGGCCAAATGCCAGCTCGCGGACGCCTCCTCTTATCGCCCCCCTTGACCACGACCCCACCTCCCACCACCAAACCATCATCTCCCAGACCATCCAGGACCTCATCACCTCAGGGGATCTCCCATCCACCGCCTGCAACCTCATAGTCCCACAACCCCGCACCGCCCGTTTCTACCTCCTGCTCAAAATCCACAAACCTGACTGCCCCGGCCGACCCATTGTCTCAGCCTGCTCCTGCCCCACCGAACTCATCTCTCAATACCTCGACACGATCCTGTCCCCTTTAGTCCAAGAACTCCCCACCTACGTTCGGGACACCACCCACGCCCTCCACCTCCTCCAGGATTTTCGCTTCCCCAGTCCCCAACGTCTTATTTTCACTATGGACATCCAGTCCCTGTACACCTCCATCCCCCATCACGAAGGACTCAAAAGCCCTCCGCTTCTTCCTTTCCCGCCGCACCAACCAGTACCCTTCCACTGACACCCTCCTTCGACTGACTGAACTGGTCCTCACCCTGAATAACTTCTCTTTTCAATCCTCCCACTTCCTCCAAACTAAAGGAGTTGCCATGGGCACCCGCATGGGCCCCAGCTTTGCCTGCCTCTTCGTAGGATATGTGGAACAGTCCATCTTCCGCAACTACACTGGCACCACCCCCCACCTTTTCCTCCGCTACATCGATGACTGTATCGGCGCTGCCTCGTGCTCCCACGAGGAGGTTGAACAGTTCATCAACTTTACTAACACCTTCCATCCCGACCTTAAATTCACCTGGACTGTCTCAGACTCCTCCCTCCCCTTCCTAGACCTTTCCATCTCTATCTCAGGTGACCGACTCAACACAGACATCTATTATAAACCGACTGACTCCCACAGCTACCTGGACTATACCTCCTCCCACCCTGCCCCCTGCAAAAACTCCATCCCATATTCCCAATTCCTTCGTCTCCGCCGCATCTGCTCCCAGGAGGACCAGTTCCAACACCGCACAGCCCAGATGGCCTCCTTCTTCAAGGACCGCAGATTCCCCCCAGACGTGATCGACGATGCCCTCCATCGCATCTCCTCCACTTCCCGCTCCTCCGCCCTTGAGCCCCGCTCCTCCAACCGCCACCAAGACAGAACCCCACTGGTTCTCACCTACCACCCCACCAACCTCCGCATACAATGTATCATCCGCCGTCATTTCTGCCACCTCCAAACGGACCCCACCACCAAGGATATATTTCCCTCCCCTCCCCTATCAGCGTTCCGCAAGGACCACTCCCTTCGTGACTCCCTCGTCAGATCCACACCCCCCCACCAACCCAACCTCCACTCCCGGCGCTTTCCCCTGCAACCGCAGGAAATGTAAAACTTGCGCCCACACCTCCACACTCACTTCCCTCCAAGGCCCCAAGGGATCCTTCCATATCCGCCACAAGTTCACCTGTACCTCCACACACATCATCTATTGCATCCGCTGCACCCGATGTGGCCTCCTCTATATTGGGGAGACAGGCCGCTTACTTGCGGAACGCTTCAGAGAACACCTCTGGGCCGCCCGGACCAACCAACCCAACCACCCCGTGGCTCAACACTTTAACTCTCCCTCCCACTCCACCGAGGACATGCAGGTCCTTGGACTCCTCCATCGGCAGAACATAACAACACGACGGCTGGAGGAGGAGCGCCACATCTTCCGCCTGGGAACCCTCCAACCACAAGGTATGAATTCAGATTTCTCCAGTTTCCGCATTTCCCCTCCCCCCACCTTGTCTCAGTCGGTTCCCTCAACTCAGCACCGCCCTCCTAACCTGCAATCTCCATCCTGACCTCTCCGCCCCCACCCCACTCCGGCCTATCATCCTCACCTTGACCTCCTTCCACCTATCCCACCTCCATTGCCTCTCCCCCAAGTCCCTCCTCCCTACCTTTTATCTTAGCCTGCTTGGCTACTCTCTCTCATTCCTGATGAAGGGCTTATGCTCGAAACGTCGAATTCCCTATTCCTGAGATGCTGCCTGGCCTGCTGTGCTTTGACCAGCAACACATTTTCAGAATGGAGCAGTCTTTGTCTGGTATGCCCAGGAAGGGTTCTTGAGGCAATATGTAGATAGGCCGACCAGAAGAGAGGCCACATTGGATTTTATGTTTGGCAATGAATCATGCCAGGTGTTGGATTTCAATAGACAATAGACAATAGACAATAGGTGCAGGAGTAGGCCATTCTGCCCTTCAAGCATGCACCCCCATTCATTATGATCATGGCTGATCATCCTCAATCAGTATCCTGTTCCTGCCTTATCTCCATAACCCTTGATTCCACTATCCTTGAGAGCTCTATCCTTGAGAGCTCTATCCTTGAGAGCTCTATTCACAGCGCCAGGGACCTGGGTTCAATTCCCGCCTCAGGCGACTGACTGTGTGGAGTTTGCACGTTCTCCCTGTGTCTGCGTGGGTTTCCTCCGGGTGCTCCAGTTTCCTCCCACAGTCCAAAGATGTGCGAGTCAGGTGAATTGGCCATGCTAAATTGCCCGTAGTGTTAGGTAAGGGGTATGTGTAGGGGTATGGGTGGGTTGCGCTTCAGCGGGTCGGTGTGGACTTGCTGGGCCGAAGGGCCTGTTTCCACACTGTAAGTAATCTAATCTAAACTCTTTCTTAAATGAATCCAGAGACTGGGCCTCCACTGCCCTCTGGGGCAGAGCATTCCACACAGCCACCACTCTCTTGGTGAAGAAGTTTCTCCTCATCTCTGTCCTAAATGGTCTACCCCGTATTTTTAAGTTGTGTCCTCTGGTTCGGAACTTACCCATCAACAGAAACATGCTTCCTGCCTCCAGAGTGTCCAATCTTTAATAATCTTATACGTCTCAATCAGATCCCCTCTCAGTCTTCTAAACTCAAGGGTATACAAGCCCAGTCGCTTCAGTCTTTCAGTGTAAGGTACTCCTGCCATTCCAAGAATTGACCTCGTTAACCTACACTGCACTCCCTCAATAGTCAGAATGTCTTTCCTCAAATTTAGAGACCAGAACTGCACACAATATTCCAGGTGCGATCTCACCAGGGCCCTGTACAGCCGCAGAAGAACCTCTTTGCTTCTATACTCAATCCCTCTTGTTATGAAGGCCAGCATGCTATTAGCCTTCTTCACTACCTGCTGTACCTGCATGCTTACCTACATTGACTGGTGTACAAGAACACCCAGATCTCTTTGTCCTTTCCCTAACTTGACTCCATTTAGGCAGTAATCTGCCTTCCTGTTCTTGTCACCAAAGTGGATAACCATACATTTATCCACATTAAACTGCATCTGCCATGCATCTGTCCACGCTCCTAACTTGTCCAGGTCACCCTGTCATCTCCTAACATCCTCCTCACATTTCACGCTGCCACCCAGCTTTGTATCAGCAAATTTGATTATGTTACTATTAATACCATCTTCTATATCATTAATATATATTGTAAAAAGCTGCAGTCCCAGCACTGATCCCTGCGGTACCCCACTGGTCACTGCCTGCCATTCCGAAATGGAGCTGTTTATCACTACCCTTTGTTTCCTGTCAGCCAACCAATTTTCAATCCAAGTCAGTATTTTGCTCTCAATACCATGCGCCCTAAATTTGCTCACTAACCTCCTGTGTGGGACTTTATCAAAGGCTTTCTGAAAGTCCAGGTACACTACACCTACTGGATCTCCTTTGTCCATCTTCAGAGTTACATCCTCAAAAAATTCCAGAAGATTAGTCAAGCATGATTTCCCCTTCATAAATCCATGCTGACTCTGACCTATCCTGTTACTGCTATCCAGATGTGTCATAATTTCATCCTTTATAATAGACTCCAGCATCTTTCCCACCACTGAGGTCAGACTAACTGGTCTATAATTTCCTGCTTTCTCTCTCCCACCTTTCTTAAAAAGTGGTACAACATTAGCCACCCTCCAATTCACAGGAACTGATCCTGAATCTATTGAACTCTGGAAAATAATCACCAATGCACCCACGGTTTCTCGAGACACCTCCTTCAGTACCCTGGGATGTAGACCATCAGGCCCCGGGGACTTATCAGCCTTCAGACCTAACAGTCTCTCCAACACCAATTCCTGGCAAATATAAATTCCCTTCAGTTCAGGTCCTTCAGCCACTGTTACCTCAGGGAGATTGCATGTGTCTTCCTCAGTGAACACAGATCTGAATTACTAATTCGACTCTTCGTCCATTTCCTTGTTCCCAGCAATATAGAACATAGAACATAGAAGATAGAACAGTACAGCACAGAACAGGCCCTTCAGCCCACGATGTTGTGCTGACCACTGATCCTCATGTATGCACCCTCAAATTTCTGTGACCATATGCATGTCCAGGAGTCTCTTAAATGTCCCCAATGACCCTGCCTCCACAACTGCTGCTGGGAACCGCATTCCATGCTCTCACAACTCTCTGTGTAAAGAACCCGCCTCTGACATCCCCTCTATACTTTCTTCCAACCAGCTTAAAACTATGACCCCTCGTGTTAGTCATTTCTGCCCTGGGAAATAGTCTCTGGCTATCAACTCTATCTATGCCTCTCATTATCTTGTATACCTCAATTAGGTCCCCTCTCCTCCTCCTTTTCTCCAATGAAAAAAGTCCAAGCTCAGTCAACCTCTTGTTGGGGAGAATCTGCTATCGGGGTACCTACATTGGGGCTAGGGAGGGGAGCACCATTATTAAAGCAGACACTGTCAGATACCAGCTAAAACACAGCCATGTAAAGTAAACCCAGCCACTGCAGGACTGCCTGCCTGGGGCCACATTCCTGGGGGATTAGAACATGTCCGAGTAAAAAATGAGGTCTGCAGATGCTGGAGATCACAGCTGCAAATGTGTTGCTGGTCAAAGCACAGCAGGTTAGGCAGCATCTCAGGAAAAGACTTGAGATGCTGCCTAACCTGCTGTGCTTTGACCAGCAACACATTTGCAGATTAGAACATGTCCGTCAGTTTCAGATCATCCTATTACAATCTCATTGTTAATAAAGGAAACCGGTAACTATCGGATAGTGTAAATCGCACCGATACTACACTTGATTGATAAAGTACTTGCTAATGCCTCCGCTGACGTCAAACTCATTCGGGTCCTATGTTAAATGATAATATCTGTATATTCAACTGTGGAGAACTATTGTGAACGCCCAGACAGCCAGACGCATGGCAATGAGGAAACCCTTCCAACAATAAACTTTTAATTTACAAGATCGGAAACTGCCGAACCCAGGATGTCTACCCATTGTTCGGCACAGCAGGAGTGGGACAGGTATCTCGGGGCAGCCAATAGAGACACTAATCCCTTCACAGACAGGTGAACCGACCAATGAAAGAGCCGAACAAGGGGAACCTGACCGGGAACTCGAGGAAGCGCGAAGTATAACTGCACCAGATCCGAAGGGAGAGACAGAACGCCTTCTCCAACGAACTGCATGTCTTTGAATTCGTTGTATAGTTTGCCAGTCTTGATTCTGTAATAAACGGTGTTTTTGCTCCAAACTCTAGCCGGTTTGATCTCTCCTTCCAACGAACACGTAGAGACGAGACCATTCGGTTTCCGTCTCAACAGATGGTGAGCCTGAACGTGGGAAGGGTAAGAGACGACCGC
Source organism: Hemiscyllium ocellatum (assembly GCF_020745735.1). Taxonomy (NCBI): domain Eukaryota; kingdom Metazoa; phylum Chordata; class Chondrichthyes; order Orectolobiformes; family Hemiscylliidae; genus Hemiscyllium; species Hemiscyllium ocellatum. Next base: position 103,431,862 of record NC_083412.1, read on the forward strand.
AAGTTGGCCACGTTGGCGGACCGGAGGGCAGACAAACTTTCGGCCGAACTTTTAAAAGGTGAGGAAGCGCCTGTTAAAGCAAAGACTTCCAGTAGGTAAATTTTTTTAGTTAGTCAGTCTTTGTCTGCTCCCTGATCCTCACCAACACAAACAGTACTTTTAAATCAGTTTGGCAGCAACATTGCAGAGTCCATACTGGTAAGCTATTTTCTCACTTCTTCACTAATACCTGCCTGTTATCGCGGTACTGAAGTGACTAATTGATCCATGGCTAGCCTTAAGTTAATGCGCGCTTTTTGAGTTTTACGCATGGATTTCGGATCCTGGACGCGGTTTTTGAGTTAAGTTAATGCGTGGATTTCGGATCCTGGACGCAGCTTTTTGAGTTTGAGTTTTACGCGTGGATTTCGGATCCTGGACGCGGTTTTTGAGTTAAGTTAATGCGTGGATTTCGGATCCTGGACGCAGCTTTTTGAGTTTGAGTTTTACGCGTGGATTTCGGATCCTGGACGCGGTTTTTGAGTTAAGTTAATGCGTGGATTTCGGATCCTGGATGCAGCTTTTTGAGTTTGAGTTTTACGCGTGGATTTCGGATCCTGGACGCGGTTTTTGAGTTTTGAGTTTTACGCGTGGATTTCGGATCCTGGACGCGGTTTTTGAGTTAAGTTAATGCGTGGATTTCGGATCCTGGACGCAGCTTTTTGTGTTTGAGTTTTACGCGTGGATTTCGGATCCTGGACGCGGTTTTTGAGTTAAGTTAATGCGTGGATTTCGGATCCTGGACGCAGTTTTTGAGTTGAATTAAAGTGTGTTCTTCCCGGAGGTCACAAGTGGTTCCGGCAGCCCAATTTTCAGAGGTGACAAAGTGCTCTGACGGGCAATTTTCAGAGGTAACAAAGTGCTCTGACGGCCAATTTTCGAAGGTAACAAGGTGCCCTGATGGACTGTCTTCAGAGGTAACGAAGGCTCTGACACGCGAGACGTCCAGTACTGCCCAATTTTCAGAGGTGACGAGGTGCTCTGACGGACAATTTTCAAAGGTAACAAGGTGCCCTGATGGACTGTCTTCAGAGGTAACGAAGGCTCTGACACGCGAGACGTCCAGTGCTGCAGTAATTTTCTTCTGAATGGGGGATTTTGTCGGGCCCGACGCGCTAGTGGGGAAAAAACTCTGGGTCTGAGTTAAGGTACAGCGTGGCTTACGGAGCCTGGACGCTTTTTGAAATTAATTAATACAGCGCTGACCGCACTTCACTGATTGGATCTTTTCTCTTTTTAATAAGCACTTTAACTCTGACAACTATCGATAGACACACTTGCTGCTAGCATCCTAAGGGGACAGAGGACGGATCTCATCTCCTGGTTAGGGTTTACCTGCACAGGCGTTTGCCTTAGACCGGTTGTTAAGAGCAGAGATCTGCCACGCGAAGGTCAGGCTTTTGAAAAACGCTCTGTTTTTAAAGCGGTACCCACCAGGGGAGATCCGTCATGGGGGACTTGAACTTTGGACCACCTAAAATGACCCAATTTCGACCATTACGCCCCGGAGTGCCCTGGTGGCACCTCACGGTTGGCACAGACGTAACTTGGCATGCCCATTTATTACTGGACAGTGTAACAGTGCACAAGACAGGACTGGATCAAGTGTTTAACCAAGCGCCCGCCCAAAAAAGACCTGATATTGGGGCGGCACGGTGGCACAGTGGTTAGCACTGCTGCCTCACAGCGCCTGTAGACCCGGGTTCAATTCCCGACTCAGGCGACTGACTGTGTGGAGTTTGCACGTTCTCCCCGTGTCTGCGTGGGTTTCCTCCGGGTGCTCCGGTTTCCTCCCACAGTCACAAAGATGTGCGGGTCAGGTGAATTGGCCATGCTAAATTGCCCGTAGTGTTAGGTAAGGGGTAAATGTAGGGGTATGGGTGGGTTGCGCTTCGGCGGGTCGGTGTGGACTTGTTGGGCCGAAGGGCCTGTTTCCACACTGTAAGTCTAATCTAAAATTGACCAAACTAAAAGAGACCCTCACAAATACGGCGCTAATGAACAAAATTTTAAACGGTCTCCTACTCTCGCCGCAATATTCAGTGCGGCAAACAATAGCCCTAGGAAAACCCCCTACTGATTGGGCACCACTGACCGCCGATGAATCCCCGGGGTGGAAAACGAAACTGTTAATCACATTCAACCCACAGTGGCAAGGGGGCCACTGTACCTCCACCACAGCCCCAGTCATTTCGGACGCCCCTGCCAAACATGTCACTAAAACTGGGGACAAGGGGCTGCGACAGGCTGAGACGAGAGTACGGACACACCGACAGTATGCATGGATTGGCATGTATGTGGATGAAAACCAGTGTGGGGCCGGCCCAGTGAGAGAGGGCGTGAGTGAGTGAGTGCAGTGATTTTTAACAGCAGTGGCGAACGGAGGTGTCGCAACAAATGTTTCAACCCAGGACTCGGTGTACAGTGGACCGGCACCGACAGCCTGAGTGACGGACAGGGACCGTGGGAAGCCGCCCAGCAGCCGAACGCAGTTTTACTGGTGTCGGAGTACGTGAGTATTGTTCCCTACACTTAGCGGTTTGGGATTGATCACTTAATGGTCTGGGATTTTTCTCCATAGTCTCGTCTTGATTTTTAGGATTAAATACCGCTTGTTCCCCCACTATCACTTTTAATTACTCTTATACTTGGAAAGGAATACCTGGATGTAGGGAGGGGGCGCAGGAAGGGATGGTGGAGCTTTTTTTCTATTTTTAATAACACTACGGTTGTGGAATCCTAAGACGGTAAATCCCGGGGTGTCCCGTGCTCACCCTAGTTTTGGCGGGTCACCCTTCTCTGGGCGGGTCACCTTAGTTCTTGGCGGGCTTTCTTGCTTTTGGCGCGAAGGCCCAGGTTGGGCGGGGCCAGCTGACTTTTGGCGCGAACGCTCAGTTGGGGCGGTGCCCGTTCGCTTTTGGCGCAAATGCTCACTCTTGGCAGGATCGCACAGTCTAGAAGGGGCTGCTCGCCTGCGGACGTTCCGCGACTCTATTAGCTCAACTACCGCGCCACCACTACACCGATGGGTCTCTCAAGTGTCATTGCCCTACTCCAGGGGATTGCTCGATGCACAGGTCCTCTTCAGTTACTGGGATGTCGATATGAATCATGCCTCTAACCACATCTTCTCTGACAGGTTGTACCTTTCTAACTCTAACGTCCCGACCAACAACATGCGCATTGCCGTATCGCCATATTGTGCGTTTTCATTTACAACGTTTTGTATGTCCAGTGTTTGGCCGTCCCACTGCCCGAATATCCCCCACCCCACTTATTTTGTCTCTCTTTTTTCCCCCGCTGGTCACAGGCCTCAGGCCTCCAACTAGGACGTGCTACTCAGCACCCAGCAGGGTGCTTGGCCCATCTCCCTTCCTCGCGGCCGCTCACTCATCTTTTTGTCCACCGACATGGGTGTTTAGGCCATCCCTTTTCCCCTCGTGTTCACAAAGTGCCAACAACGAGGGGGGGGCCCACCTACTCCTTCTTCCGTCTATGCCCTCCACATTTTCCTGCCCCCTCTCACGAACCCATTTTTATCTTTTCTCCCAAGTCCACAGATTTTTCATTCGCTAAAGCATTATGGACGCTCATAGTCACGCACCTTCATCGTTTTCTCCCAAACCCACACACTTTATGTTCACCGCCGGATCTGAGGTCGTCTTAGTTCTGTCTTTCATTCAGCTTGCATGAATTCAACTGGGTCTTGCTGAATATAAGATCCGCGGATCCTTACGCTCCATCTCTTTTTAAGGTTTTAAGCTCCCTGAGGTTTTCTACCAAGACACAGTAACTCATCTTCTGGCCTCATCTCTCCATTAGGGCATTTCACTCACTATGCTTCTACTGCCTTGCTCTGCGCCCCACCTTCTTTCCAAAGTCTCATGCTCCCTGAGGTTTGCTACCAGGACTTCCCAACCCTCATGCCCTGCCCAAATCCTTCAGTCTCCTCAGCTGCGAGTGCTCCTCGCCAATTCATCTGTTCATATCTTTTGCGACGCACAGGTACGCACTGAGAACGGCAGGGTCACCAGGTTCCTTTATGATCCTTTTCCCGGGGTATCTTTTAAAGGCTGTTACTTCCCTCAAACTGATCAAATCCTCAAGTGTCAAACGGAGGAAAGTGCTACTCAGACAATTTCTGTCCTGACCTGTCTGACCATCCTTTTATGATACTCTCCCTCTCCCTCTCCTTTACACAGGGATGAAGTCCGATATGCCCGCAGCACCTGCGCATTCTCTTTTGTCTATGCCACACGGCCCTACACACACACAGATTCTTGCATACACAAGGATTATACTTGCACCTCTCGTTTTGTATCTCGTTTGGGGGGACAAGTCCCCTCAGGCAAACAGTCCAATTTCGTCCCACCGCAAATCTCCTAATTGCCCAGAGTTTTACATTGTCCCCCTCTCCATAATCATCATCATCATATCTTATACTGAGCTGGCTGGAAACACATAGGCCACTACACGCACCACTTCTCCCATTGCTCCAGGTCAGCACAACCTAATATATCCCTGAGGTCACTCGATGAGACAGGACCTCGCGGGGAGATGCAGACTGAGATGGGAACATACAGCCCCACCTTGACACGGCCCGACATGGGTCCATTTCACGGATATCTTTGCTCTTCTTGTACTTTATTCTGCTGTCTAAACTCTTCATTGGGCCTTCTCTTGGGAGGTCCACCTTGTTAATCATGGACTCCGCTGTGAGCAGGCGAATAGCCGTCCAAGTAGGATTGTGCCCTTTTTAGTTGGTGATTCAACTCCCTTTTCGTCTAAATTTGTCTTTATCCCTTGCGTAGGCGCCTTTTTCTGATGTTACCCATATTCTGAGTTACAGTCGCGGTCCGCTCCAATATCCTACCCAAATGTCTGGGGGCGAAAATCCCCGCCCTGCCTGCTAGACGGGGTCCCGGCCGCCTTGAGGCTTACGCTGCACGCCCTGAGAGTTTAGGGTGATCTCCTGCGCTGTGTCTTCCCTAACCACACGGTGGAAATTTACCTGCTCTATTGTCCTGTTGCCACAGAGTTGATGGGGATCCTCATCATTTCCACATTAATGACCCTTATCCTAAACGGTCTCCATGGGTGACTCATCAAACGATTGTCCTACGACAACCCCACTGGTTGTGCGCCCTGAGCACGGGCAGTTCCCCAGGGTGCAAATCGAGATTGCTTGCGCCCCTTACCGCGCAGTATCAAGGCGTACCGTAGGCCTTCCCCTATGCAGTCTATTGTAGTTCCCTTCTCAATATTACCAATCCCACTTCCCTCTCGAGGGACTTACTCTATTTTTTCGACACAACTCCTGGACGAATGTTTTTACACTTCAAACATTGCGTTTTAAAACATACAGGCGCCTGCGCTCCTGCAGCTGCTAGTATACATTCCTACCGAGTCAGAACTGCCACTCGTACTATCTTGCATTTATATCAGTGTCCCGACTTTCATCTACCCCGTGTAGTGCTGCTGCTCAAATGGACACGGATTATCCTACTAATTGTCTTCCACACTATGCGCACACTTGATTTTAACTTTGTCAGAATATTGCGACTTGACACCATTTGCGTGACTGCTCCCCGCAATTACCTCACCGACACTGGACCAGTGTCATGATTACGTTTTTTACATTTTTCCTCTGCCTCTTCGTAATTCGACGAACATTAAAACACCTACAGTATAATCTGGCTACCCCTGCCTCGACTGCCTTTTTGTGGCAGCCCGTGCTGGGGAGCCTTTTTCTCTGATTTGAGATCACGAATCCCTCTGACTTCCTTTGTGTAAAGTTGTACCCCTTCCCTTACGTGAAACCACTCCGTCCAACTCGCACAGAGTCGCTCTATTTTTATGTGACTCCTCCTGGTAGATATTTTTCATTGCAATCCTGCCACGTACAGGTCCACAACTCATAAGAAAGGTTATGGGTTTCAGACTGCCTTCATTTTTTCACCATTGTCTTCTCATATCTGCTCCCTCCATTCCTCTTGCACAAATGGTTGAGTACACTCTTCCTGGTTGCATTTGACAGTCCACATGAGCACAGACCTTACGTTCAGAAGTACTGACTGGAGAATTTGGGGACTGCCTCCCGTCCATTCCGGTCTCCCAGACATGCCACCCCAAAGACCCCATACAACACAACACTTTATTTCCCATTGTAGTCACATGGTTCCTGCCTGACCCCGCCATATATCACCCTGGTGATGCGGGGACTCCTTTTTACTGCATTCCCACAGCCCCATCTCACTGATTTAAAGGTGATGAGGTATCATTACTTTTCAACCGGACCCCCATCCGTTGAGCTCCACCAGGAGACGCCGCTGCCACCAACTCCAACAACACGACAGCCTGTGTGTGACCTCCTACAAACGGACAGGGACACATCCAATACATGCTGTAATGCGACGTCCGCTCGTGAGCCATGATACCGGGGTTCTTGCTTACGGCTGGTTGCGATAAGGGCTGGCGTGTGGGGACCTCCCAATTCTTTTCTTCATTGCTATAGTACCGCCTTTGCATAAGCTCGCGGTTTGGGCGTAGTAAATCCTATCTCACCGGTGCGTGTCAGCTCCCTCAATGACTTTCTTTCGAATTCGTCTGATCCTGTTGTACTCATGACTAACTTTTCATCTTCATGTACGATAAATGCAGCCTGGTTGTCCAAAGAGCCCCCACTTATTTATTTTGCCCGTTTAAATTGGGGATATGTGAATTGATCCTTCCATAACAGCGGGTGGGTGAAATGTACTGTGTGCCTTGGCAATTGAGACACTGCTGTTCTCGCAGGCGGCCTTTGCGGACTGTCCAGTATTCCTGACTGCCCTCAGCCACCCTCGGAGGCCACTGACCATGCTACTGAGCTGCCCATGCCTGTCCTTGGGGTGGTGAAATGGATGTCGCCATCTATTACTCAATGCAGCACGACTGGTTAGCCAATGACGGGTAAGATCCCTCGGGCGAGGGACAACCTAAGACAGGCACAGTCGCGCATTGACATCGGAACGCGTGGCCTCCGTTCGTCTCCATTTGTTGAGATTTCTGCCTGCTTGCATCCGTGTCGGACGGTTGAACAGCACTGCTGCTCTCTGGAGCATACTGATCTATGGGACCACCGGGGCACAGTACAGTTTCACACTGGGTTTCACATCTCTAGCGGGTACCTAGCTGCTGGTACCAGGCTGTTCCTACTCCCTTTCCAAACTTACAACACCTATTTACATTTGCCGGCTCTTTGGACTACAGACTTGCGTTTACTAAATGACTTACTCATTCTAACGCACTCGTGTACATTTCGCCAGCTCTGAATGACTTGTTGCAATGCTTGTCTAATCCTGTGCTTTTCGTTATTTCTGCAGACACTGCCTCAATTACTTCAACTATTAGTTTAGCTTAGCATGCAGCTGTGACCATCTATTGCTTAATTGTGTAGCGGCGCGTTTTTCAGGGCACCCTTCATCCCCACATGACTGTCTCCTTAGAACCGGTGAGTCTGGTCGATCCAACACCGGACACCGGTCGCCTTGTGGGTTTGCGTTCCTTACGGGATAAGGGGGTGTGGCCTCTTTCGAGGCCAAGGGAGGGAATGTTGGGGAGAATCTGCTATCGGGGTACCTACATTGGGGCTAGGGAGGGGAGCACCATTATTAAAGCAGACACTGTCAGATACCAGCTAAAACACAGCCATGTAAAGTAAACCCAGCCACTGCAGGACTGCCTGCCTGGGGCCACATTCCTGGGGGATTAGAACATGTCCATCAGTTTCAGATCATCCTATTACACTCTCATTGTTAATAAAGGAAACCGGTAACTATCGGATAGTGTAAATCGCACCGATACTACACTTGATTGATAAAGTACTTGCTAATGCCTCCGCTGACGTCAAACTCATTCGGGTCCTATGTTAAATGATAATATCTGTATATTCAACTGTGGAGAACTATTGTGAACGCCCAGACAGCCAGACGCATGGCAATGAGGAAACCCTTCCAACAATAAACTTTTAATTTACAAGATCGGAAACTGCCGAACCCAGGATGTCTACCCATTGTTCGGCACAGCAGGAGTGGGACAGGTATCTCGGGGCAGCCAATAGAGACACTAATCCCTTCACAGACAGGTGAACCGACCAATGAAAGAGCCGAACAAGGGGAACCTGACCGGGAACTCGAGGAAGCGCGAAGTATAACTGCACCAGATCCGAAGGGAGAGACAGAACGCCTTCTCCAACGAACTGCATGTCTTTGAATTCGTTGTATAGTTTGCCAGTCTTGATTCTGTAATAAACGGTGTTTTTGCTCCAAACTCTAGCCGGTTTGATCTCTCCTTCCAACGAACACGTAGAGACGAGACCATTCGGTTTCCGTCTCAACACTCTCCTCATAAGATAAGCCCTCCATTCCAGGCAGCATCCTGGTAAACCTCCTCTGAACCCTCTCCAAAGCATCCACATCATTCTTATAATAGGGTGACCAGAACTGGATGCAGTATTCCAAGTGCGGTCTAACCAAAGTTTTATAGAGCTGCAACAAGATCTCACGACTCTTAAACTCAATACCCCTGGTAATGAAAGCCAAAACACCATATGCTTTCTTAACAACCCTGTCCACTTGGGTAGCCATTTTAAGGGATCTATGTACCTGCACACCAAGATCCCTCTGTTCCTCCATACTGCCAAGAATGCTATCCTTAATCCTGCACTCAGCTTTCAAATTTGACCTTCCAAAATGCATCACCTCGCATTAATCCAGGTTGAACTCCATCTGCCACCTCTCAGCCCATCTCTGCATCCTGTAAATGTCCCGCTGCAGCCTACAACAGCCCTCTATACTGTCAACGACACCTCCAACCTTTGTGTCATCTGCAAACTTGCTGACCCATCCTTCAATCTCCTCATCCAAGTCATTAATAAAAATTACAAACAGTAGAGGCCCAAGGACAGAGCCCTGTGGAACACCACTCAGCACAGACTTCCGGGCAGAATATTTTCCTTCTACTACCACTCGCTGTCTTCTGTTAGCCAGCCAATTCTGTATCCAGACGTCTATGTTTCCCTGAATCCCATTCCTCCTGACCTTCTGAATGAGCCTACCATGGGGAACCTTATCAAATGCCTTGCTGAAGTCCATATACACCACATCCACAGCTCGACCCTCATCAACGTTTCTAGTCACATCCTCAAAGAACTTGATAAGGTTTGTGAGGCATGACCTGCCCCTCACAAAGCCGTGTTGACTGCATTTAATCAAGCCATGCTCTTCCAGATGGTCATAAATCCTATCCCTCAGAATCCTTTCTAACACCTTGCAGACGACAGACGTGAGACTGACTGGTCTGTAATTGCCGGGGATTTCCCTATTTCCTTTCTTGAAGAGAGGAATTACATTTGCCTCTCTCCAGTCCTCAGGTACGACTCCAGTGGAGAGCGAGGATGAAAAGATCTTCGTAAGTGATGAAGCAATTACATTTCTCGTTTCCTAAAGCAGCCGAGGACAAATCTGGTCCGGGCCTGGCGACTTGTCAATCTTAATGTTTGACAAAATTTTCAGCACATCAGCTTCCTCGATCTCTATCCATTCCAGCATGCACACCTGCTCTTCAAAGGTTTCATTCACTACAAAGTTCGTTTCTTTCGTAAAGACAGAAGCAAAAAACTCATTTAGGGCTTCCCCTACCTCCTCAGACTCCACACACAAGTTCCCTATGCTATCCCTGATCGGCCCTACTCTTTCTTTGACCATTCTCTTATTCCTCACATAAGTGTAAAATGCCTTTGTGTTCTCCCTAATCCGCTCTGCCAAGCCTTTCTCGTGCCCCCTCCTGGCTCTCCTCAGACCATTTTTGAGCTCCTTCCTCGCCTCCCTGTAATCGTCTGGAGCTGAGCTTGACTCTAGCTTCCTCCATCTTATGTAAGCTACCTTCTTCCTTTTGATGTGAAGCTCCACCGCTCTCGTCATCCAAGGTTCCTTTATCTTATCACTTCTTGCCTGTCTCAAAGGGACATATTTATTCATCACTTGCAACAACTGTTCCTTAATCAGTCTCCTCATGTCTATAGTGCCTTTACCATGAAACAATTGCTCCCAATCCATGTTTCCTAACTCATGTCTAATTGCATCATAGTTTCCTATTCTACAATTAAATATCCTCCCATTTTGCCTCATCCTCTCCTTCTCCATAGCTATGTAGAATGTGAGGCAGTTGTGGTCACCATCACCAAAATGGTCTCCCACCACAAGATCTGATCGTTTCCGAGCACCAAGTCTAGAATGCCCTCTCCCCTTGTCAGCCTGTCAACAAACTGAGTTAGGAAACCCTCCTGAACACACCTTACAAAAACAGCTCCATTCAAATCTTCTGCTTGAAGGAGGTTCCAATCAATATTGGGAAAGTTAAAGTCACCCATTACAACAACCCTACTATGTCCACACTTTTCCAAAATCTGCTGACCTATGCTTTCTTCCATCTCCCTGCTGCTATTGGGGGGCCTGTAGTAAACCCCTAAAGAGGTGACTGCTCCCTTGCTGTTCCTAATTTCCACCCATACTGACTCGGTAGGCAGATCTTCCTCGACAATGGAAGCTTCTGTAGCTGTGATACCCTCTCTGAGTAGTAGTGCTACACCTCTTCCTCTTTTTCCCCCCTCCCTATTCTTTTTAAATGCTCTAAACCCTGGAACATCCAGCAACCATTCCTGCCCCTGAGAAACCCATGTCTCTGTTCTGGCCACAACATCATAGCACCTGGTACTGATCCATGCTCTAAGTTCATCACTTTTATTCCTGATACTCCTTGCATTAAAGCAAACACACTTTAACTGATCCCTTGGTTCATTCCCAGGAAAATCCTTCCCACTAACTGGTCTACCTCTTGCTATTGCCTCATCTGCATCAACTCTCACCTCTGGTATACAGCTCAGGTTCCCACCCCCCCTGCCATACTAGTTTAAACCCTCTCGAACTACTCGAGCAAACCTCCCACCCAGGACATTGGTCCCCTTCCAGTTCAGGTGCAACCCGTCCTTCTTGTACAGGTCCCACCTTCCCCAGAAGGCATCCCAATTATCTACATATCTGAAGCCCTCCCTCCTACACCAGCTGCGCAGCCACGTGTTAAGCTGCGCCCACTCGCTGTTCCTCGCCTCGCTATCCCGTGGCACCGGTAGTAAACTAGAGAACACCACTCTGTTCGTCCAGCTTTGCAGCTTCCACCCTAACTCCCTGAAATCACTTTTTATATCTTCGATCCTTTTCCTGGCTATATCATTAGTGCCCAATATGTAACAAGATTTCTGGCTGTTCGCCCTCCCCTTTTAGAACCTTATACACCCGATCGGGGACATCCTGGACCCTGGAACCAGGAAGGCAACATACCTTCCAGGAATCTCGATCCTGACCACAAAATCTCCTGTCGATTCCCCTAACTATCGAGTCCCCTACCACGAGTACTTTTCTATTCTGCCCCCCTTCCCTTCTTTGCCACAGTGTCAGGCTCAGTGCCAGAGAACTGACTGCTATGGCTTTCCTCTGGTAGGTCAATCCCCCCCACAGTCTCCAAAATGGTATACGTATTGCTGAGGGGAATGTCCACAGGGGATCTCTGCATTGTCTGTCTGTCCCCTTTCCTCCCCCTAACTGTAACCCATCTATCCTTGTCCTGAGCCTTAGAACATAGAACATAGAACATAGAAGGATACAGCGCAGTACAGGCCCTTCGGCCCTCGATGTTGCGCCGACCGAATCCTACCTAACCTATACTAGCCCAATAACTTCCAAATGCCTATCCAATGCCCGCTTAAATGACCATAAAGAAGGAGAGTTCACCACTGATACGGGCAGGGCATTCCATGAACTCACAACCCGCTGTGTAAAGAATCTACCCCTAACATCTGTCCTATACCTACCACCCCTTAATTTAAAGCTATGTCCCCTAGTAACACCTGACTCCATTAGCGGTAAAAGGTTCTTAGTATCTACCCTATCTAAACCCCTAATCATCTTATACACTTCTATCAGATCTCCCCTAAACCTTCTCTTCTCCAATGAGAACAGCCCCAAGTGCCTCAGCCTTTCCTCATAAGATTTTCCTACCATTCCAGGCAACATCCTGGTAAACCTCCTCTGCACTCGTTCTAAAGCTTCCACATCCTTCCTATAGTATGGCGACCAAAACTGCACACAATACTCCAGATGAGGCCTCACCAGAGTCTTATACAACTGCAACATGACCTCAGGACTCCGGAACTCAATTCCTCTGCCAATAAAGCCCAGTACACCATATGCCTTCCTCACAGCACTATTTACCTGGGTGGCAACTTTCAGAGATCTGTGTACATGGACACCAAGATCCCTCTGCTCATCCACACTACCAAGTAGCCTACCATTAGCCCAGTAATCCATCATCTTGTTATTCCTACCAAAGTGAACGACTTCGCACTTAGCTACATTGAATTCCATTTGCCACATTTCCGCCCAGCTCTGCAACTTATCTATATCCCGCTGTAACCTACCACTTCCTTCCTCACTATCCACAACTCCACCGACTTTTGTGTCATCTGCAAACTTGCTTACCCAGCTTTCAAGTCCTTCCTCTAGATCATTTATAAAGATAACAAAAAGCAATGGTCCCAAAACAGATCCTTGTGGTACACCGCTAGTAACTGCGCTCCAAGATGAACATAATCCATCAACTACTACCCTCTGTCTCCTTCCAGCCAGCCAATTCCTAATCCAAACCTCTAATGTATCCTCAATGCCATACCTCCGTAGTTTTAGCATTAGCCTACCATGGGGAACCTTATCGAACGCCTTACTAAAATCCATATACACAACATCTACTGCTTTACCCTCGTCCACTTCCTTAGTCACCTTCTCAAAGAACTCAATAAGGTTTGTGAGGCACGACCTGCCCTTCACAAAACCATGCTGGCTATCCCTGATCACGTTATTCCTACCCAGATGTTCATAAATCTTATCCCTTACCACTCTCTCTAAGACTTTGCCCACCACTGAAGTCAGACTCACTGGCCTATAGTTACTAGGGCTATCCCTACTCCCTTTCTTGAACAAGGGGACCACATTCGCTATCCTCCAGTCCTCTGGTACTATTCCCGTTGACAATGATGACATAAAAATCCAGGCCAATGGCTCTGCTATCTCCTCCCTAGCTTCCCATAGGATCCTGGGGTAAATGCCATCAGGCCCAGGAGACTTATCTATATTCATCCTTTCCAATATTCCCAAAACCTCTTCCCTGCATATTTCCAGGGCATCCATTCTAATTATTTGTGATTCCATATTCACATTAGCAACAGTGTCCTGTTCCTGAGTGAATACTGATGAAAAGTACTGATTTAATGTCTCTCCAATCTCCTCCGCCTCCACACACAACTTCCCACTACTATCCTTGACTGGACCGATACCTACCCTAGTCATCCTTTTATTCTTGACATACCTATAGAAAGCCTTTGGGTTTTCCCTAATCCTACCAGCTAAAGACTTTTCATGTCCCCTTCTCGCTTCTCTTAGCTCCCTCTTTAGCTCCTTCCTGGCTACCTTATAACTCTCAATCGCCCCTACTGAACCTTCACGCCTCATCTTTACATATGCCGCCTTCTTCCCTTTCACAAGGGACTCCAATTCCTTACTAAACCACGGCTGCCTCACAAGGCCCTTTACACCATGCCTGACTGGTACATACCTATCGAGGACACGCAGTAGCTGCTCCTTGAACAATCCCCACATCTCATTAGTGTTCTTCTCTTGAAGCCTGTTTTTCCAATCCACACATCCTAAGTCATGCCTCACTGCATCATAATTTCCCTTAGGAGTGACCAACTCCCGGTAATTCCTCTCAATTACCCCCTCAGCCTCCCAAATGATCCGTAGTTCATCCAGCTCCAGCTCCAATTCCCTAACACGGTTTTCAAGGAGCTGGAGTTGGGAGCACTTCCCACAGATGTACCAGTGGAGACGTGTGTCATGTCTTTCACCTGCCACATTCTGCAGGAGGAGTAAGCAACTGCCCTAGCATCCATACCCGACTTATCTGAACACCCACACAATACTAAAGTAGAAAGCTTAGTTCAAGTTGCTATAAAATCAATAGTAAACTTATATTCAATAGAGGAAGTTTAGAATGAACCTTACTTTATTAACTAGGTTAGAGGAGGAGGGCGGGTGGGAGACCCTACAGTTGTAGAGTCTCGGGTTTAGCCACCTTGCTGATATATATGGTCACTGCTTTCCTTCCCAGCTGCCTCTCTGGCCCTCGTCACTTGCTCCACTGCTCCTGCTCCTTCTGTGAAAGGGAAAACACCGCTGTCCGGTAAGTAATTTTTTTAAAAACTGCCTTCCCTAGCTGCAGTCTTCCCGGTTTGTTTTACCTCCGCTGCTGCTCGCACTCAAAATGGCCATTGGCGTCGAAGAGCGCGTATTTATACTCACTGCTTTCCTTCCCCTGTTTCTATCTCTAAGGGCCCAATTTTAGTCTTAACCATTTTTTTTCCCTTTCACATACCTAAAAAGGTTTTTACTATCCTCCTTTACGTTTTTGGCCAGTTTACCTTTGTACCTCATTTTTTCTCTGCATATTTCCTTCTTAGTAATCCTCTGTTGTTCTTTAAAAGCTTCCCAGTCCTCAGTTTTCCCACTTATCTTTGCTATGTTATACTTTTTCTCTTTTGACTTTATATGTTTCTTAACTTCCCTCATCAACCACGGCCACCCCTGCCTCCTCATAGGATCTTTTTTCCTTTATAGAATGAACTGATCCTGCATCTTCTGCATTATACCCAGAAATATCTGCCATTGTTCCTCCTCTGTCATCCCTGCTAAGGTATTGCACCATTGAACTTTGGCCAGCTCCTCCCTCATAGTTCCATAGTTCCCTTTATTCAACTGAAATATTGTCACTACCGATTGTACCCTCTCCCTTTCAAACTGCAGATTGAAGCTTATTGTATTATGGTCACTACTTCCCAATGGCTCCTTCACTTCGAGGTCCCTGATCAATTCTGGTTCGTTGCACAATACCAGATCCAGAATTGCCTTCTCCCTGGTCGGCTCCGGCACCAACTGTTCTAAGAATCCATCTCAGAAGCACT